>NW_005843176.1:276343-288922 GCF_000455745.1 Alligator sinensis
CAGCATCGTTTCCCCTGCTGGGCCTGCACAAATGTGTTCTTTGATTATTTTCTCTAGCATTTTCCCAGGAATAGAGGTAAGACTGACTGGTCTAAAGGTATCCAGCTCATCTCTTCTCCCTTTCTTGAAAATGGGCACCACACTGGCCCTTCTCCAGTCCTCAGGGACCTGGCTGGAGCACCACGAGTGCTCGAACAGCTGTGCCAGTGGCTCAGCTATTACACTGGCCAATTATTTCTGCAGCCAATCTGACCATGGGGTAAAATTATTTCCTGGCCTCAAATATGGTGATCAATGTGACCATGAGTGGAGGGGCAAGACCCTCTAGCCAGGAACATCCAAGCTTAATTCCCAGCAAGAGCATTGACACACCCCAGTCAAAATCCCTAGGCTTGGCTGCAGCCAACACCCAGTGCCTCTGAGGAAGGCTTTAAAAAACCCTGTAAAACATGTAGCAGTGGTTGCAGGATTCCTTCCCTTCTCTGTGTGACAAGGAGCAAAGCCCAGAAGCATGGGAAATACCCATAGTAGAACATAGGCATACCTGTGTCCAGCTCATCCCACACCAATGGCTTTCCAACCTCTTTTTGGAAACTTTTAATGATGGAGGGCAGCCACTTGGTCCCAGGCCAGAAGCCCCTGCTAGGGCTTCCCACTGGGGGGACAGGGATGGGTGGGCCCTGCTGTTACAGGAGTCCGCCAGGGCTTCTCATGAGTCCTACTGCCCCTGGCTCCTGTCATTTTTGATGGGAACCAAGGGCAGATAAATATAAAGTTTCTAAAATTTTTTATGGGCCCCATGGGCCGGATAGAATGGCCTCGTGGGCCAGTTTCGGCCCACGGCCATATTTTGCCCACCCCATATTAAGTGAAAGTAGCTAAAAGTATCCAAGGGTGCTGAAAGAGTTGGCTGATGTGATTGCAGAGCCACTAGCCATTATCTTTGAATACTCATGGTGATTGAGGGAGGTCCTGGACAATTGGAAAATGGCAAATATAGTTCCCATCTTATAAGAAAGGGATCCTCACCAGAAGGGCCAGTCAGCCTCACCTCAGTCCCTGGAAAAATCATGGAGTAGGTCCTCAAAGAATCCATTCCTAAGCATTTAGAGGAGAAGGTGATTAGGAATAGTCAGCATGGATTCACTAAGGACAAGTCATGCCTGACCAACCTGATTTGACTTCTGTGATGAGATAACTGGCTGTATGGATGCAGGGAAAGTAGTGGACATACTATACCTTGACTTTAGCAAGGCTTTTGATACCGGCTCCCACAGTATTCTTGCAAGCAACCTGAGGAAGTATAGGTTTGATGAATGGACTGTAAGGTAGATGGAAAGCTGGCTGGATTGTCAAGCTAGTAGTAGTTAGCAGTCAATGGCTCAATGGCTAGCTGGCATCTGGTATCAAGTGGAGTGCTGCAGGTTTTGGTCCTGGGTCTGGTTTTGTTCAATATTTTTATTAATGATCTGGAAGATGGGATGGAGTGCATACTCAGCAAGTTTGCAGATGACACTAAGCTTGGGGGTGTAGTAGATACACTGGAGGTAGGGCTAGGATTGGACCTATGTCACCAGAATGACCTAGACAAATGGGAAGATTGGACCAAAAGAAATCTCATGAGTTTCAACAAGGACAAGTGCAAAGTCTTGCACTTGGGACAGAACAATCCCATGCACTGCTACAGCCTGGGGAGTGACTGATTAAGCAGCAGCTCTGCAGAGAAGGTCTTGGGGGTGACTGTGGACAGTAAACTGGATATAAGTCAGCAGTGTGGCCTTGTTGCCAATAAGGCTAACAATATACTGGGCTGCATTGGTAGGAGTGGTGCTAGCAGACGGAGGGAAGTAATTATTCCTTTCTGTTCTGCACTGATGAGGCCATACCTGGTGTAGTGCGTCCAGTTTTGAGCCCCCCACTGCAGAAAGGATGTGGATAAATTGGAGAGAGTCCAGTGGAGGGCAATGAAAACATTTCAGGCCCTGGGACAAATGACTTCTGAAGAGAGGCTGAGGGAACTGGATTTATTTAATTGGGGGAAGAGAAGACTGAGGGGGGATTAAATAGCAGCCTTGAACTGCCTGAAGGGGGGTTCCAAAGGGGATGGAGCTAGACTCTTCTCAGTGGTGGCAGATGACGGAACAAGGAGCAATGGTCTCAAGTTGGAGCAAGGGAGGTTTAGGTTGGATATTGGGAAAAACTTTCTCACTAGGAGGGTGGTGAAGCACTAGAACAAGTTACCTAGACATGTGGTGGAATCTCCATCCTTGGGGATTTTTAAGGCCCAGTTTGACAAAGCCCTGGCTGGGATGATCTAGCTCAGGCTGGTCCTGCTTTGAGCTGGGGGTTGGACTAGAAGTGACCTCCTGAGGTCCCTTCCAGCCCTAATTTTCTGTGATTCTATGGTTGTAAATCTCAGCAGTTACACCAATATTTAAGACCCTTTCTTAACTCGAGTCCTGAGTGAGGGGGTGTTTGCTGGAGAATTTGCCTGGAAACTCCCTCACCTTCCTTCACTGTGCGCTTGGTGAAAGGAAGCAAAGCAAAGGAAACCTTTTGGGACCAAGGTTTCAAACAGACCAGCTTACAGAGGAGTTTGCTAGGGAAGGTCTTCTTGGAAAGGGGCAGGAAGATGTAGGTGGTGGATTACGAGAAAATCCTAGTTTTCTATGATTTTGTGCTTTGTGCAGCTCTGACAGTGGCTGTATTCCTTTTTCTCTTTGGCATTTGGAGAAAATGGAGTGTGAGGGGCATGTTTTCATGGCAGTGCTGTCAAGTATAGTGGGACAAAGCGTAGACATGACCTTAGTATAAAATAGTGCACCAGTTGTATCATTAGGAAATGGCTTAATTGGCAACATCTTAATTTTATTGTATATTTAGTGTGTGCTATTCACAGACTGCAAAGCTGAGACGCTATACTGAATACATTTGTTTTCCCTAAAGGTACTTTGAAAAAGTGATCCACTTGCTTTGTAGGCTGAACCAAGTTCTTGTGTAAGTGCTTGCAGCTTCATTGGCCTATGATTGTATGTCTTAAATTTGAAAAGTGTCACAGTTCAACTGTGGTGTATACTTACTTTACACACAGACAGACAGTATTAGAAAAATAAAGGAATTTCAGCTAAATATTACAATAAGATAGTGGATTTTTCTTGCACAAAATCAGCAATGCACTGTTAAATATGTTGAAACAGAAACCATATAATCTCTTTGATAGTCTCTACATATTATTCCATATCCAGATTATGGGCTTTACTTTACTGTCAAAAGATAGCATTGTTGTTTGTTGTTATACTACAGTGATATGCAAAACAGTTCTAGGGAACTTCCCAGGTGCAACGGATGCATAGTTCTTACCTTCAAGACCAAGGAGTGAATTGTATTTGTGTACCACATGTGAACACATGTGGACCATCACCATGCTACTCATCAGGCTGCAGGACCAAAAGATTGAGGACTACTGATGTAGACCTCAAGGCAGTCTTGCTTCAGGAAGTCTAATTGTTATTGTAGGTTTATTATAATGTGCTATGATCTTGCCACCTTCCAAAAACTAGGAAAAGGAAGGCCACCTTATTGCTAGGAAGAGACTCCACAGTAGGATATCTCAGAAGTACAGGTGATGCTCAGCAGATATATTGTCCCTGTTCAGAGATGTTTTGGGATGTGGTCTCCCCTGCTGTCCCTCTTTATACCTCTGGACCCTCACTGTCAGGGCTCGGTGGGCTATCAGCCAGTTCAGGTCCCTGTAATCTTTGCATAGGTCCTTGTGGTCGATGTGCTTCCACATGGTCTGGCAAGCATCACATGATGTCCCTCAGCCTCCCCGGCTCCTGGATCTTCTTGTGATTGCTCATGGTCATGGGGCCTGCGCTCTGCAGGCCCTACAAACTGCCCATGATCTATGGTTGGTCGGGGTGAACACCCCCTCAGTGTCTCAGGATGTGCCCTGCAAAATATCTCACCGGGCAGTGGGGTTTGGATTCCATGCCCATTGCCAGCTTGCAGATCTGGCTGGTGTACTTTGCCCACAGGAACAGGAGAATGTCTGGCATGCCTCTGCCCCCGGCCCTCTGGTCCTTGTACAAGGTCTTCCTGGTTAGCTTTTCCCATCTGGAGTCCCAGAAGAAAACACACACAGCCCTCTGGATCCTGTGGGCAATGCGCTTGGAAGGGGGAATACCAGTGCAGTGTACAGAAGCACCGGTAACAACAATGCTTTCGTAAGTGTGACGTGCCCTCCCCATGGAAAGGGAACATGTGTGCCACAGCCCCAGTCTCTGCTTTACCTTTGCCTCTGCCTTCTCTCATGCTGTCCTGCCACTCAACTCAGGGTCGAAGTCTATCCCAAAGATCCTGACCCCCTCGTGTGGGACAGAGATGCCCAGGGACACCAGATCCCCAAGCTCACACACCGGCAGGCAAGTGCTTTTGCTCGCATTGAGCTTGGCCCCTGCCGTCGCCTCGTATACCCTGTGCGCCACAGGGCTCTCTCTACCGACCATTTGTTTTGGCACAGGATGTTCAAGTCATCCATGTAAGCCAGGACCTTGGCCTCTTGATTGCTGCTACCCAGGATGTGGACTCTGTGAATCCCTGGGTCCTGCCACAGGCACTGGGCCAGGGGTTCAATGGCACAGACGAACAGGATCGGGGAGTGCCGGCAGCCCTGCTGAAGCCCCGACTCCACCGCGATGTGAGTACTCAGGAACCCATTGACCTGCACTTTGCTGCTCACGTCTGTGTAGAGCAGGGGTGGCCAAACTGCAGCTCCAGAGCCACATGCAGCTCTTCAGAAGTTAATATGTGTCTCCTTGACTCTTTGCACAAGCACAGAGTGATCAGCTTCCATTTGGTGTCAAGAGCCCTGATCCAGCTGCCAAAGGTCAGGGGAACTCCCATCCACTCCGGCATCTGGAATAGAAACTGGTGGGACACTGTTATAGGTCTTCTCCAGGTTCAGGTTTAGGATGGTGACACTCTGCCTTTTCTCCCTTTCCAACTGGAGCACATCCCTTTACATTGGACTAAGAGTTCAAACAAGCCCTCGTGGAGATGCAAGTGTGTCAATCATCTGTTCCACTTGTCCCTTCCTCTTCTTCACTGCCACCTCCCCCTCTTTGCTCATGGGACATTGGATTATCCTGTGCCACATGTCTCTGTGCCAGGTGACTTTGGCTACATTCTCTCCATCCTTCACTGCCGATTTCTGGTAATAGGTCCAGAGTTTGCTCAGAGCCATTTTCACGCAGTTGACTACCTCTGTGTCCGTTTGCCTATACAGCAGGAGGTTCCTGGCCTTCCACGTAGCACTCCTGATGCAGGACGCAAACTGGTCGAAATGGGGCGATGGGCTCCCCTAGTGTTTGGTGAGGTGCCCGTACAGCACCCCTTCTCTGGTTAGCTAGATGACTCCGGTCACTGCTTTGCAGAGCTGCTTCACCCTTTTCTATACCTCCTTGGCACAGGTGCAAAGTCAGAGGAGGTGGTCAATTGTGTCGGTGGCCCCATGGCAGTTGGGCCATGGACAGCTGGGTCTCCCCAACTGCCCCCCTCTGTCTCTGGGCCCTTACCGGGAGAGCTCGGTGTGAGCTATGAGCCATTTCAGGTCCTTGTGATCTTTGCGCAGACCCTTGTGGTCGATGCGCTCCCACACGGCCTGGTACGTGTTACCGGGGAGCAGGTCCACGGGTGATATAGTGTTCCTTAGTCTCACCATGTCCTGGATCTTTTTGTGGTTTCTTATGGTCACTGGGCCTGCATTCTGCAGGCCGTAAAAGCTGCGGCACTGGTTCAGGGTCTCGTAGAACCACGATGCGCCCATGATCCACGGTCTACGGTTGGTCGGGGTGAGTACCCCCCAGGGTCTCAGGATGTGCCCTGAAAAGTATCTCATGAGCAAGCGGTTTTGGATTCTGCGTCCATCACCAACTTGCAGATCAGGATCGTATACTTGGCCCATAGGAACAGGAGGATATCTGGCATGCCCCTGACCCCGGCCCTCTTGTCGCCTGGAAGACCTTGTACAAGGACCTTTTCCCATCTGGAGCTGTAGAAGACGCACACGGCCCTCTGGATTCTGTGGGCGACACGCTCGGAAGGGGGGAAGACCAGTGCAGTGTACAGAAGCACTGATAACAACACCACCTTCACAAGTGCGATGTGCCCCCCATGGAGAGGGAGCGCATGTGCCACAGCCCCAGTCTCTGCTTTACCTTTGCCTCTGCCTTCTCCCACACTGTCCTGCTGCTCAGCTCTGGGTCAAAATCTATCCTGAGGATCCCTCACAGGGAACAGAGACCCCCAGGGATTCCAGGTCTCTGAGCTCACCCACCCATGTGGAGGGTCCTAATCCATCTAATGAAAGTCGAGGGGACTCCCTCCGCTTCAGCATCTGGAACAGGAACTGATGGGACACTGCCGTAGGCCTTCTCCAGGTCCAGGTTTTAGGACGGCGATGCTCTGCCTTCTCTCCCTCTCTAGTTGGAGCGTGTCTCTCAGTTGTACCAGGGCTCCGTGGATCTGTCTCCCAGGGGCCCCGCACGACTGGTCCTTGTGTATGACTGCACCTAGGATGTATTTAAATTGCTCGGCCAAGACTTTGGCCAGCAGCTTATAGTCGAAGTTCAGGAGGGTGATCGGCCTCCAGTACTTCAACTCCTCCCTCACTCCCTTTTTGTACAGGAGGGTCATATGGCCCCGCTGGATCCCCACTTCCAGCTGGTCCTCCTGCAGGCACTCTTGAAAGAGCTCCAGCAGGTCAGGGCCCACCAGGTCCCAGAAGGTCAGTTAAAACCCCTTGGCAGGCCGTCCCACCCGGAGTCTTACCATACTTGAAACTCCAGAGGCTCCTCTTGAGCTTCTCCGGTGTCCAGTTCTCCTCCAGCTGCCACTGCTCATCCTCCCTGAGGGTCCAGGTGAGACTTCGCAGGCACAGCTGCATGGCCTCTGGGTCTACCGGCTTCTCAGCATAGAGCTTCCGGTAGAAGGCAGCCACTGTAGCCAGCATGCTATCCTTCCACTGGTGCTCCACCCCCCCTCTGTCTTTCAGGCATGTCATGACCTCCTCCTTGGTCTTCTTCAGTCTGGAGAAGTAAGCAGACCACTCCTCCCCCTCCTCCACCCAGGGTGCCCTGGCCTGGTAGATCTTTTTCCTGGCCTCCTCCTGGTACTAGGCACCAAGTTGGGCCTTTACCTCCCGAATGGCCTCCCTTACATCCCATCCCACCGCCGCCTGCCTGTGCAGGTCCTGTAACTTATGGATCAGGTGCTCGTGCCACTTCCGGTGCCTGCCACTTGCCTGCTCACTGGAAAAAGCCCCAGGTCCTTTCATGCTGGCCCACCATTAGGTCTGGTTCTGGTATAGGTCCTGAACAGTCCTCCAGCCTGTGCAGTGCTCTCTGTAGCTGAGCCTGGTCCGCTCGACTTCCAGGAGGCTGGTGTTCAGCTTCCACACTCATCTGCCTCTTTCCAACTGCTCCCCCCACCCCCCGGTTGGCCCAGAGGGTGAGGAGGGAGTGGTCCGAGAAACATCTGGGTGTACAGTGGGCCTTCTCTGTCTTCCACCCCATGGGCAAGCCAAAGTCAATTCGGGATTTGGTGCTGCCTGCAGGGGGTCCACTCGGGTGAGTGTCCCCTGGGGACCTGGACCTCTTTGGCTGTGTCCACCAGGATGTGATCGCAGACAAGTTGCTTCATCTCCCTGGAGGATCTGTGCATGCTCATCTCGCTGCCCGTGCTTACCCTGTCCTCCTTGCTGATGATGATGCAGTTGAAATCTCCCCGAAGCATCACTGGGCAGCCGGTGGGCACTGTGATGGTCACTTTTTCCAGAAACGGGCCCCTGGCTTCTCTATCGGCCGGCTCATACACTGCCAGCAGCTCAAAAACAGTTCCTCATGTCTCCAGGGTGGCTTGTAGCAGCCTGCCTGCAACAGTCTCTTTGTGCTGCAGGGGGCACATGGCGTCTCCTTTCAGGAGGATTGCAACACCAGCAGCTTTGTTGTCACCTGATCTAGAGCATGTGCCCAGCGTTTAGCATTTAGCTAGTAAAGTCCTGCTTCTTTGGCTGGACAGTCCACGTCCAGTCCATGTCTTCCTTGCACCACGAGCACCTCCTGGTGGGAAATGCACTGAGACAATGAACCTCCTTGACACAAGCCTGCAAGTGCAAATGTGAACCGGGCAGGTTCCTGGGTATGGCCACAGGGCCAGGCTAGTCTGGCAGAGCCCAGGAGCCTTGGGCAGGGTTGTGAGCAGCACAGACGGCAGTGGGGGCATGTCCCTTAGTGGCCTCGCTGCCCCGCCACATGGCTCTTTTCCCTGCGCTGGTTCCCTGCTCCCCTCCCTGCCGAGGAGGGATGTGCAGTCACAGGGACTCCAGGCTCTTTCCTCAGGTCCGAGGAGCACAGTCCCCATGTCTCGGGGGAGGGAGGCTGGATCCCACACCGGACACTCTGCCCACGTCCTCCAAGATGCATGGATGCGCCAGTTGTCGCCCGCGACCTGCTGCTCTGTGCCGCTCCCTGCTCTCGCACGCAGGTGCCAGGGGTAGAAAGGCTTTGCCAGGCGAGAGCCCGCCCTGCCCCGGCACCTCAAGTATGGAGCCCACACAGCCGAGGCGCTGCACTTTCCCTGGGAGGAGGCCAAGAGCGATGGTCTTGGAGGCACAGCCAGCTTGGGTCTGTGCAGGAGCTGGAACAGGAGGAGCCTGAGGGGCAGAGGCACCAGTCTCGTAGTTTGAACCCCAACTGAACTGACCGGGCACACGATTAGTATGGTTTGGTTAGTGCTCATTCACGAGACTACCTATATCCTGGGCAAAGCTGGGCAGAGGTGTGTCTTTGGAGAAAACTCCCTGGAGTCCATTGTCTAGCTGCATAGGAACCAGGCAACACGGGTAAAGGCTTTACTGCAGTTTATTTGCTCAAGCAAATGACCATAAGCCAGCAAAGAGGCAAAATGGCCCCGACTAAAGGGTGGGGTGTTCTTTTATACTTTTACAACAGGGCAAGACTACAGGGTTAACAAACAAGCAATACTTGTGGCGGTGCTTCACAAATTTTCATAGCGGCATATTTCTGTTAAGCTGAACTGGCACTTTTTTAAAAGCAAAAGTTAAGCAGCAGTTACATTATGATACGTTAGCAAAAACTGCACAGCAACAGACATTTCTTGAGGACGTGACCACTGTACTTTAGAACAATGGCTTCTTTGTCTTTTGTGAACTATTTTGTTTCAGGGTAATAGCTTCTTTGCTCATCACAGACCCCCCTTTGTTCCAAACTTCCAGAGGGAGTTTTGGAACACATTTTTAAGTATTCAAATTCCCGTGAGGTTAGGTTTTGATGATTGTTGCTGGATATTTGTACAAACTGACCATGCATTTTTACTTGTCTTTGCATAAACTGTTGTCCTAAAGAGCATAAACACTGAAAACAGTACAACAGGCAGACTACAGTTACAACAATTCCAATTATACTTAATACAAAGGGTCTAAGCCATCCCGTAAGGGAAGGGAACCAATCAGTAAGCCAGCTAAGAGACATATCTTTGGGGATTTTAGCTATATCTTTGGCTTTTTGGATATGGACAGCTGCATCATTGAGGTGTGTTTGAACTATGGTAAAAGAGCTGTTAATCCATACACAACATTCTGGTCCGATGACTGCACATGCACCTCCTTGGGTGGTGCGGAGGAAATCAAGGGCTATGCGATTTTGGATTACCATTTGTCGGAGTTCTTCTTGGGTGTCAGCCAAGGCCGCGATGGCCTTCGAGAGTTCCTTGTGACCTTCGCTGAATTTGTGAGCCATGACTTCTATTACGGCTTGGAGGTGTAAAGTATATCTTCCAAGACACACAGTGCCTACTCCTGGGAGCATACCTGCAAGGGAACACCCAAGTAATACTCCTTTGGTAAGTGGAGTTGTTTGATATTTGTTTACATTATCACGACTTTCTTGCAAATCCCTCTTGTTTCGCCACCTGCCCCGTGGAAGGTGCGTGGCGAAGGACATGGAGGGTTTTAGCATTGCCGGATAGCAGATACCTTTTCCTTTGGTAGGGATTTTATGGTAGGCGTGGGAGCCGCAGACCCAGTATTGTCCCTTTAAAGCAGCGAGGTTTGAATACTTAGGAGGTATTCAGCCACCGTTTCCCAGTCCTAGCACTCCTCGCTCAGCTTTTGATTTAAAGGAAGGATTTGCAGTTCCATTGAAGAAGCATTGTCCCCGGGAGGTATCAGTGTACAAACAATACCACAAGGTATTATTTAAATAGGAGATGGGGGCGCAGATAGGATTAGTGCCCATGGTTAAATTTTTTCCGTTGTAGAAATCATTGTAAGAGCTGCAATAGGTAGGGGTTGCTGTATTATTATTACGTCAGTCTCCTCCAATTGAACTAGTAAAATAGTGGTGACATATGCTGGTGCCTAAGTTGATGCAGTTTGATACCGAGCAGTTTACATAAAAACACCAATCTCCAACGACAGGCTTTACTAAAAGGAACTCCTGCTGACTTTGGTCCCAAGCCCAGTTATTAGAGGGGTTTAAAAGTGACTCGATGGGGCCCAAGGGGATGGGAGTCATGGGAATTCCTCCTTGGGTGTGGAGAGGAAAATAACTGCATATCCAACAGTTACTTTGGTTTTCTGTTTTAGCGGCTCTCTCAACGTACTGGAGGTACATATTGTTATCAGAGATATGGGCAACAGTAGGTTTAAGAGTAGCCTTAGCCTGAGGAGACTCTGCAAATTGTTTGAAAACTGGGTGGCTAGACTTTACACAATATTCTACTCCATAAGTAAATACTCGGACTTTTGCTGAACTACAGCAATGTGAGGGAGGATACCAGCGGGCAATATTGACTTTTCTGTCTATTTCAGAGAGTTCTTTTGAATCGCTTATCCAGACAGGAAAACCTCGGGCACCAGGATTAGCACATCTGCAGCAACTGGCAGCCATAGCCGACCCCTGTAAAGGACTCATTTCCCCAGCAAAGAGAACGATTAGAAAGAACATAGTTATAAAAGCCATATTATAACAAAAAAATCAGCACAAACAGTATAAACAACCCTGCAGCTCCAGTAACTGGTCTTCCGGGGCATGTTACAGTCCCAAAGTGCTCCATTTCGGCTGGTCTGAAAGAGTCTAAAGGATGCTGTACTTGGAGTTCGGTGTTCTTTGGGCTTGACAGGACCCCAAAAGGGTGACAGTTCATTAGTAGATTTTGGTTAGTTTGAGTTTTATATTATCTAATGGGCTGCAGGTCCCAGAGCTGTTTGTTTTTATTTTTTTGTCTGCTTCTGGCCTACCCTTGTCGTGGTCAGGTGGGCGTGCGGTGCTCCTGTGAAGTCCGCAGTAGTCTTCTTCTGACTTCCCCTTTTCCAGGTCGGGGAAGCTTGCGTTGGAGCCGATCCTGAGCTCTGGTGAAACTTCTCTCTTGTTCGTATGAGTATAATGAATCCAGTTGTCTTTTTCTGCTACCTTTATGGCGGTGTGGGAGGTGAGGAGGACTTGATACGGTCCTTGCCACCTTGGTTCAAGGGGAGACCGTTTCCAAGTTTTTACGTACACCCATTCTCCAGGCTGGATGCGATGTGCGGGAACATCGGCAGTTAAGGGTTGGCTTAAAGCAGCATACCTATGGAGAGATTTTAACTGAGACTGTAGAGATAAAATATAAGAGGTGAGTTCTTCATTGCCTAAAAGAAAGGAGGTGTGAGCTGGTAGTAAGGGGGAATGTTGGGGAACAGAGTGTCCAAACAACAGCTCGTAAGGGCTGAGCTTTAGTTTTCCCCTGGGGGTGGTTCTGATGAACGTAAGAGCTAGTGGGAGTCCATTTTAACCTGCTCTCAGTGCATAGCTTTCCAATCTTTTGTTTCAGGGTCTGATTCATTCTCTCTACTTGTCCAGAGCTTTCTGGGTGCCAAGGGTTATGGAATTTCCATTCTATTCCTAGGCAGCTGGCCAGTGTTTTATTTATGTCAGCAGCAAAATGTGATCCTTGATCACTTTCAGTGGTACGTAGTGGACCAAACCTGGGTACAATTTCGTTAAGGAGTATTTTTACTACTTGTTGCGCTGTGGCTCTTCTGGTGGGGAAGGCTTCTACCCACCCCGTGAGTTGGTCAATAATTACTAGGTGGTTTTTGTACCCATTGTCTTTAGGCATATCAGCAAAATCTATTTGTAGTCTTTCAAAGGGAGTATAAGCCTAAGGGCAGGCTCCGGGGGGTCCCGATTTTTCCCTTTGATATTAAACTTTTGCATGTAACGCAGTGTTCTAAAAACTGTTTTGCTTCCTGGTAGACTCCGGGTGCGTAGTACAGCCTATTAGTGATAGCAGCAAGTTTTTCGCAACCTAAATGTTCACTTTGATTGAGTTGTTGTAGATAAGGTCTAAGGGCTACTTTAGGTAGCACTATCCTTCCGTTCGGCAATCGCCATATTCCATCTTCTTCACAGGTGGCTCCCGCTGCTTTCCATCTTTGTTGTTCTAAAGGCAGTCTAGACTCGTACATTTTTGGCTCTAGCAATACTCCCAAATATGCCTTTGACTGAGGAATTTGAG
>NW_005843176.1:288980-289649 GCF_000455745.1 Alligator sinensis
GGCATTGCCTTTTGAGACTTGATCTCCCTTTTTGGTGTGGGCTGGACAATGCATTACAGCTATGGCCTTTGGTGACATTATAGCATGTAGGAGATCATGGACTTGTTTGGCATTTGATATTTTAGTTCCAGAGGCTATCATAAATCCTCTTTGTTTCCACAATTGTCCAGTGGCATGACAGATTCTGAAGGCATACTTAGAATCAGTCCAAATATTTACGGAGTGGCCCGATGCTAATTGACAAGCTCGTGGAAGGGCAGTAAATTCAGCCGCTTGTGCACTCAACTGCCCAGGCAGTGGTTCAGCTTCAAGTACTTCAAATGGAGTTACCACCGCATAACCCGTTTTTCTAACCCCATTAACTATTTTTGAAGAGCCATCTACATAAAAAATTAAGTCAGGGTTGTCTAAGGGTAAGTCACTGATCTCTGCCCGGGTTTGTCTGAAAATGCTGCAACTTGAAGGCAATCATGGGAGTGTGGTTCACCATCGTTGGGTAGAGGTAATAGGGTAGCCGGATTCAGGGTACTGCATCTTTCTATGACCAGGTTTGTGGCCATTAAAAGTGTGGTTTCATATTTGTTCATTCTTTGATGAGAAAAATGTTGAGTATTTTTCTGGAGGAGGAGGAGGGCCACCGCATGTGGGGCCTTTAGGATAAGGGGGTAT
>NW_005843176.1:290028-296257 GCF_000455745.1 Alligator sinensis
CTAACCTGACGCTTTGTTATAGGTTTGGGGATATTTAGAATGGCTTGGATTCTGTCATCACTAAGGCGTCGTTGGCCTGGCTCTAAGATGTGTCCTAAGTATTTAACAGTGGATTTACAAAACTGAAACTTACTTGGTGACACCTTGTGACCCTTGGTGGCTAGGGCAGTAAGCAAGATGATGGTGTCCTGGTAGATGCCTCTGATGAGGTAGAGCATAAGAGTAAATCATCCACTTATATTAGGAGGGATGAGGAGTTAGGAAAGGTAACATCTTGCAAATCTTTGTGAAGAATCTGAGAAAAAATGCTGGGAGATTCTACATATCCCTGGGACAACCTTGTCCAGGTCAGTTGAGAAGAACCCCAGGTGAAGGCAAAAAGATATTGGGATTCAGGGTGGATGGGGATGCTGAAGAAAGCTGAACAGAGGTCTACTACTGTATAAACAGCAGTCAGGGGGTATTGCAGTTAAGATAGTATTGGGGTTAGGAACAATAGGATGTCAAGGAATTACATACTTATTAATTTGTCTGAGGTCTTGAACAAAACGCTAAATGGGCTTCCCATCTGGACCGGGCTTAGGCTTTTTTACTGGAAGTATGGGAGTGTTACAAGGGGACTGACAGGGAATTAAAATTCCTTATTTAAAAAAATCTTCAATTAAAGGCTTAAGTCCCTCAATTGCCTCTGTTCTTAAAGGGTATTGGGGTACTCTAGGTGGTTCGACATTGGTACGAATTAGAATTTTGACAGGATCTGCAGATTTTAAGAATCCCACGGAGCTGGAGGTGAGGCCCCAAAGTTCTGGGGGTACCTTTTCCTTTAGAACAAGGGGAAGAGACTGCAAGCTCGAGTTCTCCGTAACTGCAAGCGCTGTAGCTAGCATAGGGATCTGGGAGGACAGAAACATTAGGATAATTCCGTTGGGTGAGCACTGTATGATGGCTTGTAGCTTGCAAAGAAGATCCCGTCCAAGAAGGTTTATAGGACCAGCTGCTAGAAGAAAAGAGTGTTCTGCTGAAAGGGGGCAAACTTTGATGTTTGTGGGTTGAGAAAGTGAGCAACGGAAGGGTCTACCTTCAATTCCCATAACTGTGACTTGTCTTTCACTTGGTGAAAGATGTCCTTTGGAAATACTGGAAAAAGTTGCCCCTGTGTCTAGCAGGCACTCGTAGACGTCTTCAAACTGGTCTTGAGTAGGATGTGGGGCAACCATAACAATGTTTCTTTCTTTTTGGTTTTCAGGGTAGTTGCCAGAGGGCCTTTTTGGTCTCAATTTACAATCTCTTTTCCAGTGTCCCTCTTGTTTGCAGTAGTGGCACACGTTGGATCCATATGGTTGGAGAGCGCGGCCCGGTGGTCTAGGCGCAAAGGGCCTCGGGCCACGGGGCAGACTGGTTCCATAGGGATTTGGTGGCTGAATTACCACTGCCAACATGCGAATGTTGGATTGGTTTTCCCTTTGTTTTTCTTTTTTCTTTTTTTCTTCTCTTCCATTAAAGGTTTTAGTAGCAATGGCTAAGATTTCGGCCATGGATTTGCCCTCAACACCCTCGGTGTTATGTTGGAGTTTCTTTCTAATATCTTTGCTAGCCTGGCTTATGAATACAAGTCTTATCACAGGCAAAGTGGCAGGTGACTCGGGGTCCATGTTTCCATGTTGGCGCATAGTTTTACAGAGTCTTTCAAAGTAGTCTGAAGGGTGTTCTTCTGGACCCTGAACAACACCTGTCCCCTTGGACCAATTTGCAGTTTTATCTCCTGTCTTTTTTAGTCCCTCTAAGTCCCTCTAGTATTGGGGTTAGGAACAACAGGGTGTCGAGGAATGACATACTTATTAATTTGTCTGAGGTCTTGAACAAAATGATAGACGGGCTTTCCGTCTGGACCATGCTTGGGTTTCCTTACTGGAAGTATGGGAGTGTTACAGGGGGACTGACAGGGAATTAAAATTCCTTGTTTAGAAAAATCTTCAATTAGAGGTTTGAGTCCCTCAATAGCTGGAGGTGAGGCCCCAAAGTTCTGAAGGTACCTTTTCTTTTAGGCTAGAAGGAAGAGACTCTAAACTTGGGTTCTGGGTGGGTACAAGGACCGTAGCCAATGTAGGGATTTGAGAGGACGGGAATGTTAAGATAATTCCGTCAGGTGAACACTGTATGGTGGCACATAGTTTGCAGAGAAGGTCTCTTCCTAGAAGGTTGACAGGACTATTGGCTAAGAGGAAGGAGTGTTCTGCTGAAAGAGGATTAATCTTGATATCAATGGCTTGAGAAAAGGGACAACGGAAAGGCCTGCCCTCAATACTCATAACTGTGACTTGTTTTCTGCTTGGGGAAAGGTGTCCTTTTGAGATACTAGAAAAGGCTGCCCCCGTGTCCAATAGACATTCGTAGATGTTTCCCCTATTTTTAAAGGTATCATGGGATCTTGAGCACTGCAGTTTAAAGCAACATCTTTGGGTTGGGTAAGGGATGATTGCAAAAGGTGGCACGTAGAATCTCCCTCAACTTGTCAGTCTTCAAACTGGTCTTGAGTAGGATGTGGGGCAACCATAACAATGTTTCTTTCTTTTTGGTTTTCAGGGTAGTTGCCAGAGGGCCTTTTTGGTCTCAATTTACAATCTCTTTTCCAGTGTCCCTCTTGTTTGCAGTAGTGGCACACGTTGGATCCATATGGTTGGAGAGCGCGGCCCGGTGGTCTAGGCGCAAAGGGCCTCGGGCCACGGGGCAGACTGGTTCCATAGGGATTTGGTGGCTGAATTACCACTGCCAACATGCGAATGTTGGATTGGTTTTCCCTTTGTTTTTCTTTTTTCTTTTTTTCTTCTCTTCCATTAAAGGTTTTAGTAGCAATGGCTAAGATTTCGGCCATGGATTTGCCCTCAACACCTTCGGTGTTATGTTGGAGTTTCTTTCTAATATCTTTGCTAGCCTGGCTTATGAATACAAGTCTTATCGCAGGCAAAGTGGCAGGTGACTCGGGGTCCATGTTTCCATGTTGGCGCATAGTTTTACAGAGTCTTTCAAAATAGTCTGAAGGGTGTTCTTCTGGACCCTGAACAACACCTGTCACCTTGGACCAATTTGCAGTTTTATCTCCTGCCTTTTTTAGTCCCTCTAAGATAATTTTTTAGCATTCGTCTTGCATTTTGCCCCCCTTCCTAGTTATAATTCCAATTTGGATCTTGCTTAGGTACACCATTAGGCATGGGGTGGTTTTGATGCTGCTGGTCGGCTAGAAATTGGTCAGCATGGCGTAGTACTTGGGTTTTCTCATCAGAGGTTAAGAGGCTTTCGCGAAGTTGCATGATGTCTGACCACAAGGGATGATGTGTCATGAAGATAGTTTTAAAACGCCTTAGGACTATTTCTGGATTGTCTTTAAGTCTGGGAGTATTTTCTTGCCAATTTAAGAGGTCAGTGATGGTGAATGGAGTATGTGTCCAGTGACTGACAACTTGGCCATTATCACCAGGTACTGGGTACTCTCTTAGGGGAGCCAGAAGGCTAGGGTTAGGTACTCGTTGTCGGGTACGATTAGCTATGGGAGTTGAATCAGTGTTCGGGGAGGTTGAGTCCAGAGAGGGATGACTTGATCCATCTACAGGCTTAGTACTTGGGCGGTCGCCAGGAGGCGGTCAAGGTGACGCCTCCCCACAATTTCCCGAGTCCCCTGCCGGCACGTGTACGTACAACCGGTATTCTCTGACCCCACTGGCTTTCTCCGTAAGGAGGGGCGTCCTGAGTCCGAGACCCTAGTCACTGGCCGTTATGACAGTACTTCTACCTCATACCTGTGCCTTTTGCCTTTTGGCCAGGCTGCCACTCTATTAGCTTTTAAGAGGCAGGCGGATACCCTTGGACTGCTCCCAAAGTCCTCTAGAGGAATAAAGGTGGGACTCGAACCCACAATCAAACAGAAACAAGACCAGAGTCCTCTAAAGGACTAACCAGAAACTATAAAACCCTGGAGCAACTAGGAACCAGAAATTAAACCAAAAACCAAAAACATACAAACCTGAGGTACCTTACGTACCGTTCCTTTACCTGATTTAAGGATCCCGACGTATTAGTCCCGAGGGGACCATCCACCTCTCGAGACTGACCCAAGTAGGTGAACTCACCTGGTGCGCACTGGGGTGTCAGGGGGTGGAGGTCTCTGAAGGCTCCAAGCTAGACAGGTCCCATCTGGGTTGCCAGATTGTTGTGGGAGAAAACTCCCTTATGTTCATTGTCTAGCCGCATAGGAACCAGGCAACATGGGTAAAGGCTCCACTATAGTTTATTTGCTCAAGCAAAGACCACAAACCAGCAAAGAGGCAAAATGGCCCCCGATTAAAGGCGAGGTGTACTTTTATACTTTTTCAAAGGTCAGGCTATTAAAGTTACAAAGAGTTACAAAGCATTTGCGTATGCATATTTTCCACTTGGTCCGGTACTTTTCATGAGCTGCGCTATGGTTAAACTGTTGACACACCTGTAATGACCAGGTACCTTCCATGAGCTGCGGTTTCATGAGCTGCGGGTAGACTGTGTTACATTTGCAAAACCAAGCGGCGGCTAGACTTAAGCACACCTGCAAAACTAAGCAGTGGTTAAAATGCCAGTGGTTTCTACAACACTCAAGTAACTAGATACTTTTGAAAAAAACATGCACAGCAACAGCTGCTTCCTGAGTACGTGACTACTCTACTTCAGGGTAATGGCTTCCTTGCCCATCACAAAACCATGTCACTGGGGCCACTGCAATTCCTTAACAGGCCTTCATCTGTTGTTTTTTTTTCCACTAAGGAATAATATTTCCTGTTTCATTCATAGCCAGAGCACAAACCATGCAGGCCAGGGAGTTGAGTCTCTTGACTGTGTCTGGTTGCTCCCTCCCCACCTCCCTGGAGCCCGTCCGTGCCCTGGAGATGGGGTGGGAGACTGGAGGGGAGGGGAAGAGAGGGGGGCAGTGCTATTTCTCAAGCGGTAAAGTCGCCCTTCACTGCAAGCTGCATCATAGGCAGGTTGCAACATTTTGGGAAAGAGGACTACGTGGAGAGCTGGAGGTGTGCTGGACACTGGGCTTCTCTGCTCCATTGCGAAGAGGGAGGCTCCCTGTCCCCGGCTGTGTTTTTCGTCTGTGGTGGTGTCCATGCTCCCCCCTCGACTACAGGGTCTGATCCTGAGCAGGGAAGGAAATCCTCCCAACCCCTGTGTTTTGGACAGATCCCTGGAAAAAACTGTCCCGGGAGCTCACTCTAATAACCCCCTCCATTGCTTCAGTTCCCCCATGGCTTTTCCCTGGGGCAGGGCAGTGGGTGGGAGGTGCTCTCCCAGCTGGGAGCAGTCTCTGCCTCATGCCTGGGGCTGCAGAGTGCAGCAGCCTGGGGAAGGGATCTCTCTGCCAGACCACTGCCTGAAGGAAGTACAGTAACAGCAGCACAGTCAGTAGAAAAAGGGGAAGTCACATGCCCAACTTGAGGCTTAAATCCACATCCCTGAGATTAAAAGTCTCATGCTCTACCACCTGAGCTAGCTGGACACTGCTCAGGGTTTCCATGTATGAGGTCAAAGGCTGCATCAGAGAGCAAACAACCCGTGGCCAGGGTGGGACTGTAGCTGGGCAGCCCTGTGGGGTATTTTGAGGGTAGAGGTTGGCGCAGCACCCAGTTTTTGCAGCCCAGTTCCCGGGGGTGTTGGCTGTGGATGTGAACAGCCAGAGGTGATGCCTGGGACAGGGCTTTCGGAGCAGGGCAAAACAGCTGCCCTCTCTGAGGCTTGAACTCAGGACCTTCAGATTATGAGACTGGTGCGCTGCTGGCTGTGCTAAAAAGGCACCTTCCTGCCTTTGTACTCACACCATGGAGCTCCCGTGCTGTGCTGCTCTTTGGCTGCAACTGGGAGCAGGGACATGCTGGGACCTAAATTAATTGAAGTAATAGTAATAAATATAATACCCAGAGTACTAGCAATATTAGTATTTCTATTAGCAATGCTATTGCTATCATTATACTTGCAAATTTCTCATCAAGAATGACAGGCCGGGACAGAGTCCCTGCCCCCAGCTGCGGCTGGGCCGACTGCACTGCCTCCCTCTGCTGTGGGTCATACCCCACCCCCTCCTCCCCTGCTGAGCCCAACCCCTCTCTCCACCATGCTGGGTACCACCCTGCTTCTCCCATCCTTGGTGTCCTTGCACTGTGCCCCTGGAGGAGCAGCCTGTCTGTGCCAGGAGCTTCCCAGG
>NW_005843177.1:0-1572 GCF_000455745.1 Alligator sinensis
CCCCCCTGCCTTTGAACAAGTAACACAAGACTGACAGGGACTGGCAGAAGTCCTCCCCTCCTGGGACGGGTCTCTTCTCTGACACATGTCCCTGCCGCTGTTCTGCCTGTGCCTCCACACGGGGTGTGTCCACATGATACACTTTACTGTGCAGGAGACTACTGCAGAGTAAAGTATCTCTGCTTATCTGTGCACAGGAGCTACTACGCAGATTACTGTAGTTTTCTACTACCCGTAAGTACA
Organism: Alligator sinensis; assembly: GCF_000455745.1. Classification (NCBI taxonomy): domain Eukaryota; kingdom Metazoa; phylum Chordata; order Crocodylia; family Alligatoridae; genus Alligator; species Alligator sinensis. The sequence continues at coordinate 244 of NW_005843177.1, forward strand.
GGTAGTGGATTCCCCGCATAGTGGGTGCATCTCTGTAGTGACAAGCTATGGCGACATAGCTTCGGTGGGAAATACCTGAGCACTGCTGGGACAGTCCTGGGAGATACTGAAGACAGTGACATCAGTCAGTGACATGTCACAGACATCTCTCACACATGCACTCACAGGATTGTGCAGGGACAGCAGTGGCAAGTGCAGCTCCCTGGTGACAGATGCGCTGCAGCACAGCTCCCCTGAGACCCTCAGAGCCCCCAAGGCAGCTGGCACCTGGCAGGGAGATGCCAGCCCCACTGCTGCTCACTGCAGGAAGGAACAAGTGCATGAAGGGAGACCTTCCCCCTCTGCTAATCAAACCCCACAGAGATATTATGTTATGTTGTGGGGCTTGATTAGCAAGCAGTGTCATAGAGAATGGGATGAAGGGAAGGAAAGAGGTGGGCTGGGGGTGGGGGGGGAAAGGGAGGATGCAGCCAGTGCCTCATGGTGCAGAGCTCTGACAAGGGGCCGAGAAGCAAAACCTGCCAAACTGGGCTCATGGGGTGGCAGTAGCAGACACTTGCAGACCCTGATGGGCATACGCTGGCCTGGGAGAGGGGTGATGCAGTGGGGAGGAGAGGCGAGGGAAGGGTGGAAGGCAGGGAATTGCCTCCCCAGCAATGTGTCCTTCTTCCTGCAACTCAAGAGCCTCACGTACTAGGACCCTGGGCCCAGGAGGGAGGACAAAGCTGGGAGTCAGCCAGAGAGAGTCACTAGCTGTCATTTGGAGCCAGTTGTCTTGGGGCGGGCAACCTGTTGTGAAGACACTTCTCCCCCTGACAGCACTGACTGCTTTCAGAGAAAGATGGGGGTGGCACAGGCTCCAAGGCAATGATCATCTCACAGGTTATCTCAGCATCTGGGCTGGCCTCTGCCTGAGGGGTATCTTTTTCACCCCTCCCCCTCATCAAACTTTGGGCCAGCCTCTGTGTCCTCTGGGTTGTGCAGTGCCCTAGAAGGGCCAAACGATAGGTGAACGATGGCTGTAGTCCACAAGCATGAGTCTGCATGCCTGGATGCAGACACTGGTGGGTGCTGAGCAGGTAGACGTCCCCAAACCATTCCTGCATTGCTGACAAAATTATGGATGCTCCCGGAAGTGGATGCACTGGTGCTGGGCCAGTTTTGGGGAGAGGGGGAAGCTCTTCCCGCACTGCGAGCACCAATGTGGCTTTTCTTCTGTGCTGCTGAGCCGATCCCAGGCCAGGTGGCAGAATTGGGGGAAGCTCTTCCCACACTCTTGAGCACTGATGTGGCTTTTCCCCCCTGTGGGCGAGCCGATGTTTGGTGAGT
>NW_005843177.1:1631-3808 GCF_000455745.1 Alligator sinensis
ATGAGGTCAGAAAAGGTATTTCAAGGTCAGCTCACCTGGTCTAGGTGGGAACTGCCTCCAGAGAGGCATTTTTGGACGCACAAACTGAAGCACAGGCCTCCAGAATCCCCTGGATGCATATGTAGGCAGCTTACCTGAAATGTAGCCAGTAAATTAGAGTTCTGTACCTTTAGGTGCGTATCAAAAGGGCCAACAAGCCCATTCTGTTTTGCACAAGTTTTCATAGATGTTTGGGTTGGAAGGGACCTTAGCAAATCCTCGAGTCCGACCCCCTGCCCTGGGCAGGAAAGAGCCCCGGGGTCAGATAACCCCAGCAAGGTCCATGTCTAATCTCCTCTTAAAGACCCCAAGGGAGGTAGTGCTCTCCTGTACCTTGGACTCCCATTCCAGATTTTGGCAACCCTTTCCATAAAGAAGTTCTTCCTGATGTCCAGCCTAAACCGTTCTCCATCAGTTTGTGGCCGTTGTTCCCAATTACTCCAAGGGGTGCCAGGGTAAGTTGGTTTTCTTTCAAAGTTCTGTTGTTTTGTATTCCTTCCTCCCTCTCATCTCTTTGGGCAATACAGCTAATCTGTCATAGCACACCTTGCTGTAGCTGCTTATGAGGGTGAGACTTGCCTGTACAGCTCCTCAGCTAGTTAAGGTGGTGGGGTCTTTTTACTTTCTTTCCATGCAGGAGGTTACTAGTGAATGCTTCTGGCTAAAAGAAGCACCCCTAAATATCATGGTGGGCTAAGTGCTCCTAAGGTCAACAGGGTCTGTGTATCCCAGGTGGCACAGAGCGCTAATGAAGACTTGGGTGGCGGCAGCGGTTATCCCAGGCTTGCAGGTGTGCCCCAGGAAGGGGTTTTGCTGGACGTAGGCACCCAAGGCGACGCACCTGAAGCATGGTTTTGATTGGGCGCAGGGATGTGGGTGGCACAGTGTAGGAGTGCCCGTTACTGGCCCGCCACAGGCCTGCCCTCTTTTTGAGCACTGATGTGGCTTCTCCCCCATGTCAATAAGCTGTTGCCAGGCCAGGTTGGAGGATTCAGTGAAACTTTTCCCATTCCTTTCAGCACCCATGTGGTTTCTGTTTTGTATGCACGACCTGGTGCTGGACCAGGCGGGAAGACTGGGTAAAGCTCTTCCCACACTATGAGCAAGGATGTGGCATCTCCACTGTGTGGATGAGCTGGTGCTGGGCCAAGTCACAGAGCTGTGTGAACCTCTTCTCACACTCCAAGCACTGATGTGGCTTCTTCTGCATGTGAATAAGCTGATGTTTGGTCAGGTAGGAGGACAGGTTGAAGCTCTTCCCACACACCAAGCACTGATGTGGCTTCTTCCCTGTGTGGATGAGCTGGTGTTGGGTCAGGTTGGAGGATTGGGTGAAGCTCTTCCCACACTCCAAGCACTGATGTGGCTTCTCCCCTGTGTGGATGCGCTGGTGTTTGGTCAGGGTGGAGGACAGGTTGAACCTCTTCCCACACTCTGAGCACTGATGTGGCTTCTCCCCCGTATGGATGAGCCAGTGTTGGGTCAGGCTGGAGGATCGGGTGAATCTCTTCCCACACTCTGAGCACTGATGTGGCTTCTCCTGTGTGTGGATGAGCTGGTGTTTGGTCAGGTAGGAGTACAGGTTGAACCTCTTCCCACACTCTGAACACTGATGTGGCTTCTCTCCTGCATGGATGCGCTGGTGTTGGGTGAGGTTGGAGGACACGCTGAACCTCTTCCCACACTCTGAGCACTGATGTGGCTTCTCCCCTGTGTGGATGAGCCGGTGTTGGGTCAAGTGGGAGGATTGGGTGAAGCTCTTCCCACACTCCGAGCATCGATGTGGCTTCTCTCGCATGTGTATCAGCCGATGCTGGGCAAGGACGGAGAGCTGTCTGAACCTCTTCCCACACTCTGAGCACTGATGTGGCTTCTCCCCTGTGTGGATGCGCTGGTGTTTGGCCAGGTGGGAAGACAGTTTGAAGGTCTTCCCACACACTGAGCACTGATGTGGCTTCTCCCCTGTGTGGATGCGCTGGTGTTTGGCCAGGTGGGAAGACAGTTTGAAGGTCTTCCCACACACTGAGCACTGATGTGGCTTCTCCGCTGTGCGGATGAGGCAGTGTTTGGTCAGGCTGGAGGATCTGAGGAAGCTCTTCCCACATTCTGAGTACTCTTTCAGCCTCATCACCACACGC
>NW_005843177.1:7203-7789 GCF_000455745.1 Alligator sinensis
CCCTGCCTATGCAGGGGGTCGGACTCCATGATCTGTTGAGGTCCCTTCCCACCCTAACATCTATGAATCTATGACATGGTGAAGGAAAACTGTGTCTAGCCCTGCGCCCTCCACCCGCTGCTCTGGGTCTTGCCCCACTGCCCACCCTGCTGCCTGTCCGTGTATTGCCCTGCTTCCCCCTCCGCTGCCACTCTGGATCATGCCCCGCTCCCCCTGCCACTCTCTGTCCAGCCCCATTCCACCCCCCTCCCCACTGCTACACTTGAGGGGGGCATGGCATGCAGCTGAGCACAGGGGTGGCACGCAACCTCATGGTGTGGCGCTGGGAGCAGCTATGGCACGAGTATAGTTTGCCAGCTGTGTGGTGTGGGGAGTGGCCCTGGGGTGTGGTGCAGGGCATGCAGAGGGGCATGGTGTGCAGCTGTAGGGGTGAGGGGTGCTGGGGTGTGGCATGAGAAGCAGCCACGGTGGGGGGAGTTTTTTGTGGCTGTGGTCACATGGTGTGGGGAGTGGCCCCCAGGTGTGGTGCAGGGCTCACAGGTGGGGCATGGCTCAGCATGGGGAGCAGCCATGGTGCGGGGGTGGG
>NW_005843177.1:7930-13920 GCF_000455745.1 Alligator sinensis
GCACATGGGGGTGGTGTCACACGGCTGTGTGCGGGGGTGCATGTGGCTGTGGAGTGTAGCATGGGTAGCAGCCCCAGGGTGTGGTGCTGGGCACATATTGGGGCTTGGCACACGGGTGGGCCTAGGGGTGTTGGTGCAGCGAGTGGCAAGGGGTGGGCAGTAGCAGAGTGCTGCGTGGGGGGCGCACCCTGCCCCACGGCCATGTTACAGTCGGTGGGCACTTCCGTTGCAGCACCCTTGTCCGCACACCCCACCCCCTCACACGCACTTTCCTGTCCACCACCACAGCTGCAGGGCGGCCACAGGGCGTAGCACAAGGAGCAGCCACAGTGCAGGCAATGCTCACGGGCTACGGGGAGTGGCCCCAGGTGTGGCATAGGGTGTGCATGGGGTTTGGTGCTTGGCTGCATAGCAGTGCTGGAGCTATAGCTGGTGAGCACTGACCATGCCCCCATGCCCGCTCCCTGCGCAGCATCCTGGGACTGCACGCCATACCCCCCACTGCATGTTACATGCCACGCCCTCTGCACTGCCATGTGCCATGCCCCATGCCCCCCCCCAGCACGGTCAGAAGCCACGTCCCCCCTGCGCAGCAGCACACCACAGTCTGAGCAGGGCCGCGGTCCATGCCACAGCCTGGGGCTGCTCCCTGAGCCGTGCCCCGACCGCCTCTGACCCCACCTTGGCCTGTGCCTCTGTGCTTCTCCATCTGTAAGGCTCCAGCCCGTGCATCCACAGTTGGCCCGGAGGATTACAGAGAGACAGACATACAGAGAGAAGTGGTAAGGCTTTTATTATATTAGAAAGGGCTGAGGAGGAGGGGAGGACTTAGAGCTGTGGCTCTCTCTTTTGAAAGAAGCAGGGCTGTGCTTCCTGCTTGCTTCCAAGGCAAGGTCTGGTGCAGGGAATGAGCCCATGGAGTTTTCTTCTGCTGACAGGTCCTAGGTGGCCTGCCTGTCACAGGAGCCTGCACCGGTTTAAGGCCTTGGTGTGAACTTGAACCTGGACTCTATGCTGAGTCTTAGGCTTCATGACACCCAGGGCCCCAGAGGTGAAACAGGATGGGGGCAATTCTGGTGCAAACTATGGGGGATTCACTTCCCAACCACAACCTGAAAGCTTCTGAATCCCACCCATGCCATGGAGCCATGTCATGCAGCCTGAGACGAGGATAAAACACTTCCTGGGTTCCAGGTCAACCTGATCAGGAGCAGCCAGGGAGAGCCTCAGCTTCTTTCTTGTCCAGTACCTATAGCTACACAGAGCCTTTGCATACCATGCTGATTTCCATGGGGAACTACAAATCCCATCATGCCCTGGAAGGTGGTGGTAGAGGGAATGAAGTCTTACATTGCTGAGTGAAGATTGAAATTTAAGATCATGGTATCCCAGGGAAACCAGATCTGGCCCCCAAAAAATCAAGACAGGAAACCTGACCGGCCCCTAACATCTGTCATTATAGGAAGAAGAATGGAACACCTGCTTGTCTCCACATGACTGAATTTCAGGGAGTGGGAACAACACCTGCCAGGCACATTACAGCATAACGTACTGTGTTTGGAGTTCAGCACCCTGCAAGGGCAGCACAGGGCAGGTCTGCAGTTTCCAGGTCCACTGCCACTCGGGGCATGGAGCATTTCTGAGTAGAATCAGGTAGAGGGGAGAGCCACAACTCACCCAGCAGCAGGTCCTCTGATCTTGTGATTTTCCCAAGGTCCTCATCATCACAGCCCCAGAGCTCCACCTGGCCTTGCTGGATGCTGCAGATTAAGGCAGGTGTAGGACCTCGATATCCTGTTTGGGGCAGTGGGTAAAGAAGGTTAGTAACTGGGTGCAGAATAACCAACCAGGATTTGGGGAATGGATCCAACCAACTCAAGCTTTCTACTGGGGCCTTGATGGACAAGGGAGGATGGCCATTTAGGGAAGAGAAGGCACTGCAGGGAGAAGCCTTTAATAGATCATGGTCCTTGTCATCCAGGTAGTGGAGGGATGGTCGTAGGAAACAAAGCACCAACCACTCCTGGTTTAGAAAGGGCATTAACCAGGGACAGGCATGGAGATGCAGTGATCCCTGATAAAGCTTTTATTGTTTTCAAGGTACCAAATTAAAAGATATATTGGACACACTTATGGATGGATAACATCTATCTTATTGGTGTAATTCCAGTAAAAGGAGTGGAAATGAGTTTTTTTTTTTCAGTGAAGGTTTTAAGCGAGAACTTGTGGCAGTGAAAAGCATTCATGACAGGTGGCTGACAGCGAGACATTTTTCTGGGAGAGAGGGTAATTCAACATCACCAGGGCACAGGAAAGATTGATTTTAGAATAACTGTAGGTGCAATCGAGCAATCATACCATCCAATGGGACAATCATCCCAGGAAGGGAGATGAGTGCTCAGGCAGGCAAATACTGCAGGGTTTAAGACAGAGTTGCTGGGAGGTGTGAATAAGGGCAAAAGAAGGTAGAAGGACACACAGTTCACAGCATGTGAAAGGCCATAAGGTAGAAATGGTCTATGTGGTGTTTGTTGAGCTAGAGAGCTAGAGCCACCTGGAAGAAGACTTCCTCAAGAACGGCACCATCAAACCCTTGCTATACTTAAGATACATGGATGACATCTTCATCATTTGGACTGAAAACCTGCAATCTCCGATTGAGTTCCACCAGAAATTCAACAATCACCATCCCTCCATCCGACTTTCTCTAGAATACTCCAGCACCAGCATCCCCTTTTTAGACACAATGATCAGTATCCAGAATGATAAAATACAGACCACGTTATACAAGAAACCCATAGACCAACATACGTATCCGCACAGAACCAGCAATCACCCGAAACACACCAAAAAGGCTGTGATATACAGCCAAGCCCTCAGATACCACCGCATTTGCACTGAAGAGAACACCCGGGATCGCCACCTCACCAATCTTAAAAAGGCTTTCACCCAACAAGGACACTCCTCCAGAGAGACAGATTGCACATTTGAAAGAGCTACCCAGATACCACATGAAGAACTGCTGCACTACAGAAGAAACCCCCCCACAAATCGCACACCACTGGTTATGACATATCACCCGCCTGTCTCTCACCCATTGACTCAATCTACATTTTCACTACCCGTCTTGTATGCATACTAGCCCAGCCGCTGGCTTCTTTACTTTTCATTCCATCCAGGAAGAGCACACACCAACTGCTGAAACTTCCTTAGCCTGACAAAGGGTTTTTGAACCCAAAAGCTTACTTAATAATTGTTTTCCAACTATTTGGGTTGGTCTAATAAAAGATATCAGATTCACCCAAGGAACCTTGTCTGCCTATGTCCTTAGACCAACATGGCTACAACCTACACCCTTGAGCTAGAGAAAGCATTTGAGCATGTTCCTGTATTTGAGATCCTTTGGAAATGAAAACTGGTTCTTACTACGCCCTGCACTTAACCCACTTCTTTTTATCTAGGGGATGGGCATCTGACCAGGGGAAGGATTTTAGGAAGGCAAGAAAACTTTTGAGAATGGGAGGGTGAGCTTGAGAGCACAGGTCTTAACAACTACAGCAAGACCAGTCTCCAAAGGAGGAGAAAGGGGATTTAGATAGGAGTTATAAGAATGGAGAAGACACAAGTGAAGGTGGCTGGATCAAATGAAGGAGGAAGGAAAGGGATCTCGGAGTCCTAGTGGACTCCAAGATGAACATGAGTCAGCAGTGTGACGAAGCCATCAGAAAAGCCAATGGCACTTTATCGTGCATCAGCAGATGCATGATGAACAGAACCAAAGAGGTGATGCTTGCCCTCTATCAGGCGCTGGTCAGACCGCAGTTGGAGTACTGCGTGCAGTTCTGGGCACCGCACTTCAAGAGGGATGCGGATAACCTGGAGAGGGTCCAGAGAAGGGCCACTCATATGGTTAAGGGCTTGCAGACCAAGCCTTACGAGGAGAGACTAGAGAAACTGGATCTATTCAGCCTCCGCAAGAGAAGGTTAAGAGGCGACCTTGTGGCTGCCTATAAGTTCATCACGGGGGCACAGAAGGGAATTGGTGAGGGTTTATTCACCAAGGCGCCCCCCGGGGGTACAAAGAAATACTGGCCCAGCAGATTTAGACTGGACATTAGGAAGAACTTCTTCACAGTTCGAGTGGCCAAGGTCTGGAACGGGCTCCCAAGGGAGGTGGTGCTCTCCCCTACCCTGGGGGTCTTCAAGGGGAGGTTAGATGAGTATCTAGCTGGGGTCATCTAGACCCAGCACTCCTTCCTGCCTATGCAGGGGGTCGGACTCGATGATCTATTGAGGTCCTTTCCAACCCTAACATCTATGAATCTATGAAGTATCAATATGAAATGTGAAAGGTCTAATCACTGACAGAGCAGAGGGGAGGATTTAAACCACCACCCAAAAGTCCATGAGGATGAGACTATTGAAACGCAGGGAGATGACTACAAAACGTAAGAGTCCACACAGCACCAAAGAGAAGCAAGAACCAGAGCCTTACCCAGGGAAACGAGGGCTTGGTAAGTCTTCATCATCTGGTCCCGGTAAAGCACCTTGTCTTCATTGTCCAGCAGCTCCCACTCCTCCCGTGTGAAATACACTGCCACGGCCTCAAACACCTCCTGGAGCTGCAGGCACAAGCGTTGCACCATCAGTGTCTCCTGGGCCAACTGTTCCCAGCCCCACAGCCCTGTCTGCAATCACTCCGCACCACAGCTCATTGCAGGCTTAGCCAGGACGGGCAGGGCTGCAACATCCCGTTACTCAGCTGACACGAGGTGGATGCAGCTGTGGACATGGGAGCTCACGTGTCGGCCTCAGCCCAGCTCATCATGGTCTGTCAACTTGGTACTTTGAGGCAGTCAGGCCAGCACTTTTGGAGGCCAGGAGCCCTGTCTCCATGCACTCTTGCCAGGCCTTCCCAGGCAAACACCTCTGGTATCTGCACTTGGGAGGGAGCTCCTGCTAATGCCAGCTTGTGCTGTTTACAGCCTGTGGCACCACAGGCTTGATGCTCTTCAGGTCTCTCTGCTCCCCACATTTTTTACAGGGCTCTTGGCTCCTCCTGCACTCTGCCCCAGCTGTGCTCCCCACAACTGCATCCAGTGCCCTGCTCACCTCCAGATTCTGCCCCTGCTTTGGAGGCCTGCCCTGCCCCTTCTGCACTGGGCCTGGCTCAGGTGTCAGGGAGCCCCTCTCCTCCAGTCCCCCTGGGCAAGTCCTCTGCAGCTCCAGCTTCACAGGCTCTTCTCCAGGAGGTTTCTGCTCAGCGCTGCTCAGGGTCTCAGCACCTGCGGGCGGGGAAGAGCGCACAGGGCAGCGCTGGTGCTGCGGGCACGGGGAAAGCCCCGCTCGTCTCCTGCACTGGCCTGGCACTAAGGCAGACGGAGGCTTCGGTGTGTGGAACAGTAGGGAGAAGGTAGACTCCACGTCCCACAGCTCTTGCTAAAGGCATGAGGCTGGAGATGAGCCCCAATAACTGTCCCAGTCCGGGGTGGTCATCACAACACCATGTCAGAGCCAGCAGGGACACGGCTCCCTGGGAAACAAGCTTGAAGGATGTTGGTGCTGTGTCACATCCACATGCTAAGGGCAGGGGAGAGGAAATGCAAGGTCAGTCTTCTCCAGGGCAGGGGAAATGCTGTCAGGACCGCTGGGAGAACAAGAGCTGCTGGTCTGCTGGAGCAGTGCCTGGACCAACATGTTCTGGCAGAGATTTCTGCACGGAGGGACGGTGCCTCCTGCTTCTGGACAGGGTCGAGCCACCGCTCCGTGCCTGTTCTGGGGGAGGGGCCTGGCCTGGCCTGGGGCACCAGCCTGAGGAGCTTTTGTCTGCTGAGAGCTCCCAGGTCTCCTCGGTTTCAGGGGAATCTGCAGCAGGACAGAGCCCTGGCTCAGCTGTACCTGATACCGGCTGAGACCAGCGGGGAATCTCATTTCCCCATCCCCTGCACCAGCCCTTGACTGGGCTCAGAGGGCTCATGGGGACATGGGAC
>NW_005843177.1:14737-16251 GCF_000455745.1 Alligator sinensis
CGCCCGGAGGAGGGGCTGCACGGTCTGCATCACCTCCTGCCCCGCGTCTCCCCGCGCTCCACCCGACCCGCTCCTGCAGCTGCAGCTCTGCTGGCCTGGTGCCCACCAGCGCGGGGACGCCCCGGTCCCAGCCGGGACCGCACCGGGGACTCCTCCTGCCCCCGCAGCTCCTGCCTGGACCCCCGTCCTGCTCGTCTGGCTGCAGCAGGGCTGCCACGGGATGGCCCCGGGCTCCGGCACAGCCGCCGGGTCTCACGGAGAGGAGAGGAGAGGCCTCCCCTCGGCCGGGGCCGGGGCCGTCGCTGCCCCTCCGCCCCGCAGCCCGCGCCGGATTAACCCTTGCGTGGCCGGAAGCGAACGCGGCTCCTTCCGGCAAGTCTGGCGAGGAAAAAAAGCGGTGCCCGGGTTAAACGAAGGAAGCGCGGGGGGAGGGGGCGGGGTACGTCTCACCTAAACCTACTCTCCGCTTTGTCCCCGTTACTCCTAGTTGCTGCTAGGGGCGCCCTGGTAACAGCGCGTCCCCAGTTCCGTGTCGTTCTCGCGTGATAAACTCATAGGCGGCTGCAAGGTCTCCCCTCAGATGTGTCTGGTGAAGGCTGAAGAGACCCAGATCCCTCAACCTCCCCTGGTTGGGTCTTGCACGGAGTCCCTAGCCATACGAGCGGCCTCTGGACCCTGTCCAGATCCCCCGCGTCCCTCCTGAGGCGCGGCGCCCAGACCTGGACACGGCCCTCCAACCACGGCCTGACCGCGCCGCGTGGAGGGGAGCGTCACGTCGCGTCCCTCGCGCTGTTGGCCAGGCCTCTGCTCATGCACGACGAGGTGCGGTTGGTTTTGTCGATGGCCTCGTCGCACTGCCGGCTCGTGTTCGTCTTGGAGTCAACCCTGAATCAAGATCTGAGCTGCTGCGGAGGACGCCCATCCCCCTACGTGCAGGTGTGCAGGGGTTCGTCCCCCCCAGGTGGAGCGTCTTACACTTATCTGTGTTGAATTGCATCCCGTTTCGTTCTGCCCGTTGATCCAACCTGTCCAGGTCGGCCTGCATGTGCTGCCTGCCTTCCGGTGTGGTAACTTTGCCCCATAACTTGGTGTCATCTGCGAACTTGGAGAGGGCGCTCAACACACCCTCGTCAAATCGCTGATGAAGATATTAAATAACACCGGCCCAAAGACCGACCCATGCGGGACCCCGCTGCCCACCTCCTTCCAGGCCGAGACCAACCCGTGCACCACCGCTCTCTGGTGCGGTCCCTGAGCCAGTTGCCACCACCTGACCGTGTAGGCGTCCGCTCCACGGCCTTTAAATTCCCTATGAGCATAGGATGTGAAATGGCGTCAAAAGCCTTCCTAAAATCCAGGTAGACGACATCGGCCTCCGCTCGGGCAGCGTGAGACCTGGTCATAAAAGGCTATAAGGTTTGTCGGGCAGGATCTACCCACGATGAACCGTTCACCCATTACTGGTGAACAAGTTAAGAGGCTGTGACTTGGATGACTACACAGTCCGGTGGGTG
>NW_005843177.1:16267-17491 GCF_000455745.1 Alligator sinensis
CTAGCCCGGGTGTGGCAGCACTCCTGCCCCTTGAGCACCAAGTGCAGATAAGCGTGGGATTGCAGGCAGGGTGGGAGTTTACACCTCTCCCTAATCAGAGCATCCTGCCAGGGCCTGGCCATGCCCCCCCATCTCAGCACTGTAGAATGGGAGGGAGGGCAGCTCTAGTGCCCCCTGGCTTCTAGCCTGAGTCACTGCAGGCATATGTCAGCATTTCTTCAGTCCAGAGGGAATGACTGTGCAGTTGCAAACCGGTTCAACCTAGGCAGGTTAGACTAACTAGCAAAGACTGAATCAGTTCAGGCTCAGGCTTTTTGAATGTCTGCCCTTAGCCTTAGTCCACATCAATGAACGTGTAGACACTGATGGGGCTGGCTGGGGCATGAGGGTGCTTCAGTGTGGGTGATGCCTGGTGATTAGCCTAACACTGAAGAACCTTTGTGCCCCACCCAGCCTCTCCATAGCATGTAGAACTGGGTTGGAGCAGTCCCTTTGTAGTAAAAAAGTATTATTAATCTGTGAAAGAGAGGCTATGTAAGTTTCCTAATGCTACACGATGTCTTTATCACATCAGGGACTTAATTTTAGATTTCCTAAATCCAGGTTACTGAACTAAATACTAGAACATCCTTCCATGTATCATAAGCCTCCACAGGAAAAACTTCTTGATATCAGGAAAAACTTCTTCATGGTAAGGGTGGCCCAAAATTGGAATGGGCTTCCAAGGGAGGTGGTGCTCTCCCCTACTTTGAGGGTCTTTAAGAGAAGGCTGGGTAGGCATCTTCCTGAGGTTATCTGACTCCAGCACTCTTTCCTGCCTATGCAGGGGGTCGGACTCCATGATCTGTTGAGGTCCCTTCCGACCCTAACAACTATGAATCTATGAACCCATTTTGGTTTCCTTTCCTCATCATTTCCCCTACTGCGCCTGCACAAATACACTCTTTGATTTTTTCCAGTGTTTTCCCAGGGATAGAGGTAAGACTGACTGGCCTGAAGTTACCCGGCTCCTCTCTTCTTCCCTTCTTTAAAATGGGCACCACGTTGGCCCTTTTCCAGTCCTCAGGGACCTGTCTGGAGCACCACGAGAGCTCAAACAGCCGTGCCAGCGGCTCAGCAATGACACTGGCCAATTCCTTCAGCACCCATGGATGGAGGTCAGCCGGGCCGGCTGACTTGTACCCATCCAGCCCCTCCAAGTGCTCCTTAACCAAGTCAGCATTA
>NW_005843177.1:17527-38859 GCF_000455745.1 Alligator sinensis
GGCGGGGGGGTTGTCTTGGTCAGTATTAAGGAATACTGAAGCGAAGAACTCATTGAAGAGCTCTGCCCTTCTGTCTGCGTCAACTACCAGATGGGAGGAGATGGGTCCTTGGCTCCTGAGCCATGTAGGTTAGACCAGTCGGGCAGGTCTCCCGCTCCTTGCTCCCAAAAATACTCTTTTTAGCAAGGGGTTTTGCCAGTTTGGAACCAGAAAAATACCAAATTATATTAAAAAAATCAAACATTACAACATTCATTAATTGGATTTCAAAAAATATTTTTATCCTGATTTACATGCGTTTATGTAGTGTACATAGAGGTGCTTGTGTAACAGGAAGCCCCCTTTTGTACATTCCCCTTCTGAGCATTGATGTAACAAAAGCCCCTTGCCTGCACCCCCCCCGACTTTTGAAGCATTTCTCTTTTCTCCTTCCATCTTCCTCCCTCCTCTCCCCTCTTCTTCTCTCCCTCTATTATAAGAATATGGATATTAAATTTTATTTTAATAGGTATTTTATAGGATATGAAATTGTATTTTTATGAACTTGTATTTGATAAGCATTTTATAAGACACTATATTTTAGTGCAGTGTGTTACTCTCACATTGCATTTATATTTCATCTGTCTCAGTTTTGCAATGGCATTCTGTATTTTATATTTTATACTTTTAAACTTTTAATGAATGCATTTCCTTTAGAATAAGTCACATCTCATATGATTAGAATAATTCTTAGAAATGTGAATTGAAATTGTAATTGTAAGCACAGGAGTTGCATTGCTGCTTTTCTGTATCGGGCTGGTCTCCTGAATGAATGCGAGGGTCTGAGTGAGTGAGTGATTGAGTAATAGGTGTAACTGGCTGCAGTTACAAGTTAACAAGAGCTCCTAGCTGCAGACTGACAAGAGGAAAGTATTAATACCAGTGCCTGAAACTCTATTCTGTGTGCAACAGTTTGAGTTAATCAAGCTGGAGACTGGTTCCTAGGGCTGACTGACTGCTCCTGTAGCCCTAACGTTACCACAGGCAAATAATCAAAATCCAGAACTAACCGCTGAAACTGCACGTACCGACAGATGTAGACCCCGGTGACTGATAGCTGTCATACATCACCCACCAAGAAACATCACCTGAGGATCAAGTGACCCCCGGATTGGGCAAGCCTGAAGGCTGAAGTGATCACAGAAGTCTGCCAGACAGGGATAAAAAGCAGTGAGGTGTGACCCCCAATGGCACCCTCACATCCAGCACCCGACCTATGGAATCAGCAGGACAAAGCCAGCGACCCCCTTCTGAACAAGACACCGCCTCGGAGAAGCTTTGACTGGCCATCGACAGCAGACCCCAGTGCCTCGGATAAGTATAATTGACATCAGTGCTTCACTGCTACTAAAGCAGTGGCGTGTGTGTGTGTGTGCTTGTGTGTTTGTCTGGTAGATTGTGGGTGATCGCTAGGCTAGTATTAACTCTTTACATCCTTAGTAAATTTGAATGACCGAGACCACAAGTGGGCACCTTTTGTCCAACAATTGCACAATAGTTTAAAATGAAGTATTACTCTTGTATATTGTAGAAGGTTGGCAGGAATGGGGGGTGGTTATAGGTTTGGGGGGGCTGTGGGGGGGAGAGTGGCTGGGGCTTGTGAGGAGTTGTGGGTGTGTGGGTCTACTTGTATGGCAAGGTGGGGTGTAGGTCCATCTGTGTGGTGGGGTTTGCATGTGGGACTCACCCTATGAACACAAACACACACATGCACACACTCTCCTTCCCTCATTTCACACATGTGTGCATGTGTGTGCACACACACACACTATCCCACCCTCATTCCTTTCTCTGTCTCTCCCCCACTCCCTACCTCCCTCACTCCCTACCTCCCTCACTGCATGGACACATGCATGCGCGCGCACACACACACACCTTCCCACAGTAGCAGGCAGGAAAGTAGGGAAATGGCAGCTACAGGCAGGGGAAGTGGCAGTGAGCAGGCACGCAGGAGTGCAATGACAGCTGGGCAGGAGTGCAGGGCATGCACTGGTGTCCCACGGCCAGTGCTGGTGAGGCCAAGAGTGGGACAGCAGGAGTGTGGGCCCTGCCACTGGCTTCCCCTGGATCCTACTTCCCCTGGCTCCTGTCATCTTTGACAGGAAGCTAGGAGCAGATAAATGTTAATTTTCTAAATAATTTAGGGACCCCACGGGCTGGGTAGAATGGCCTGGTGGGCTGGGTCCAGCTCACAGGCCATATTTTGCCCACCCCTGCTGTAGATGGATTATGTCCACTCAGTTTCCCAGCCCCCTTCTCAACCCCAAGAGTCCTACAGCACATTTTTCCCAGTTTCCCTTCTCTCCACCAGGCCTATAGGCAAGATGACAACATCCTCTTGGGGTAGCCCTGGGCATGTCCCAACCTGTTTTCAGACTATTTGCTTGGGGTCATGGACTCTAGTTCCCTTCTCCGGTGACCACAGCACCTTGATTTGAAGTGAGCACAGAACAGAGTGGGTGGAGGGGATTGTTCCTGACGGCAGCCCTGGGGCAGCACAGGCAAGTCCTTTTTTGCACAGCAGGGTTTAATTTTAGGCCTTGCAGGGATGTCTGTCCATGTCCAGACAACAGGGTCTCCCCAGGGTTTCTCTTCTATGCTGTGAAGTGAAAAGTGCTCTGTGGTTGTGATGGTGAGGAAGGGAGTGGGCAGAACTCCTCCTTTGCTGACGTGTTACTTTACTTTCCATATAAAAAGGCCGTTTGTGCTACTTTATGCCCGACTGGGGAAACAGCCATCCCTGGGGAGTGGTACAGAGCCAACACCCTTTCTGCAATAGTCCCCAGAGTTTTGCTGAAGACAAAAAAAAGGCAAAGGGTGGCAAGTTAGGTGTGAAGGGGTAGAAAATAGAAAAGGGCAGTAGAAACGGGAGCTAGGCAAAGGAGAGGCAATTCAGGATGGAAAAAGCTGAGCTGTGGCTCCACTGAATTTGGAACTGAAATTTAGGATTTAATGTCCAGGGTGCTGACCTTCCAGGCAAGAATCCAGCTTTGAACTTCGCTCCCATTCCCTCCACCCCTTTCCTTAGTGCCAACTGCATTTCTCAATGGACAGTGGACCTTTTTTGTCAAGACTGAAATAAAATTAAGGCATTAAATATATGGTGTTTCTCTTTCTTGCATTATTCATTTTCCTAGCTGGGAAAGGCATGGGGTGTAGGCTTCACTTTTGTTGATTTTGTTTTTATTTGTAGCATCCTCTCAGTGCTGTTGAAATAATCTAGAGAAGTAATTATCAGCCAGAGTGATTGGGCACTCTCGACAGCCATGAGATTTTTTTTTTAAATGGTGCCACACCTGATTAGTGCTGCTAGTTGTGTATACATTTATATGTGATTCAGAAGATAAATCCAGAAGTTTAAAATAGCAAACAATAATGTCAAAATATGCTGACCTATTCTGTCTTTTCTCAGATCTTCACATTGGAAGATCTGTTTGTTTTTTTAACTCAAGAAATCAGTGAAAGTTACCATTGCGAAGGAATCCGCGTCCTTCACACCAAGGACAGGGCAAGAGCAATTGCCACCACTGAAGAAGCATCATGGGGTGATTGTTGTGGGAGACTCCCTGCTCCGAGGAACACAAGGTGCTATCTGTCATCCAGACCCCCTTGCTCAAGAGGTCTGCTGCCTTCCAGGGGCCACAGTCTGAGACATAACAATCACCACGATCCCAAAACTGGTTCACCCCACAGACTACTACCCCGTGTTCCTCATTTACGTGGGCACCAATGACATGGCAAGAAAAAACCCTGGGAGAATCTTGAAGGATTACAAGGCCATGGGGGAGAAGCTCAAGGAACTAGGGGCGCAAGTGCTCTTCTCCTCAATCCACCCAGTTAGAGGCCGAAGCCACTGGAGAGAGGAGTGCATTGAAAGAGTCAACCAAAGGCTTCAGAGATGGTGTTACCATGCTGGCTTTGGATTCTTTGATCTTGGTACGCAGTTCAGCAACACTGGACTGCATGCAAGAGATGGTATCCACTTCATGGGCAGAGGGAAGGAACTCTTCTCAACGAGAATCACAGATGTGATGAGGAGGGCTTTAAATTAGACAAGCCTGGGGGAGTAGGGGAAGATTCAGCTGCTGAACTCAAACCCACTGCTGGGCATAAATCCACGGCTCAAGAGGACCCAGAGGAGGGTCTTCATGTAGGAGATGCCCAGATTACTTGCACTGCCCAGAGACACCTGCAGAGAGAGAAAACCTGAGATGACTAGGGGCATGCTCAGCTGCCTTTATGGGAGTGCCAGAAGCAAGGGCAACAAACAGTATGAACTAACTCTCCTGGCAGACAAGGATTTTGACCTCATTGGACTGTCCGAGACTTGGTGGGACAACACATATGACTGGGCAGTGGATATTAAGGGCTACAGGCTCTATAGGAAGCACAGGGATGGAAAGAAGGGTGGAGGGGTGGTACCCCTCCCAGCAGTTACATTTGATGACAGGGAAGTCCTTTGAGACCCTCTGGGTCAAGATACAAGGGGGTTTGGGAGAAGGGGACCTGATGGTGGGAGTTTATTATCGGCCTCCCCAGCAAGAAGAGGAGTAAGACTAGACTAAAGACTTGATTGTCATGGGAGACTTCAACTGTCCTGACATCTGTTGGGAAGATCATTCAGCCAGCTCCAGCAGTTCAACAAACTTCTGGTGACTATAGATGACCTGTTCTTGACACAGGCTGTTGGGGGGCCAACAAGGAATAAAGCCACTCTGGACCTGGTGGTGACCAAAGGAGAAAATATGGCAGGAAACCTTAAGATTGGAGGTGCTCTGGGTGACAGCAATCATGATCTGATCAGATTAACCATCCACTGAAAGGCTGGGAGCTCTATGAGCAAAACAGAAGTCCTAGACTTAAGACGGGCAGACTTTGGTAAACTCAGGAGCCTAGCTGGAAAGGCCCTTTGCAACTAGTGTCTGGATGACTCGGGGGCTCATGAAGGATGGCACTTCCTCAAGGAGGCTATTCTTACTGCTCAAAAAGAGGCCATCCTCATATGATCAAAAAGAGGGAGAGGGGCCAAGAGACTTCAGATGGGCAAACTTTGGTAAACTCATGAGTCTAGTTAGAAAGGCCCTTCACAACCAGTGACTGGACCACTTGAGAGTTCAGGAATGATGGCGCTTCCTTAAGGAGGAAATTTTCACTGCTCAAAAAGATGCCATCCCCATGCGGTGAAAAAGAAGGAAAGGGGCCAAGAGACCCGTCTGACATTAGGGAACTTGTCAAAAAGAAAAAAGAAGTGTATATGCAATGGAAAAATGGTTCAGCATCCAGAGAAGAGTACATTCCTATGGCCAGGGTCTGCAGACATGAGATGAGGAAAGCCGAGACATGCATGGAAATCAAACTGGCAACCAAAATTAAAGACAACAAGAAGTCATTCTATAGGTACATAGAGAGCAAAAAAATCAAGCTCTACTGTGGCACCCCTGCTTAATATGGAGGGGAAGCCCACAGTTGATCCATGCGAAAAGGCAGAGCTCCTTAATACTTACTTCACATCAGTATTCCTGAAACCAGGTGAGAACTCGTCACCTGTCCAGAGGCCCACAGAATACAGCAATGACAGCAGTCCACATAAAAGCAATTCAGAACAGGTGAAGGTACTCTTAGAACATTTGGATGTTGTCAAGTTGGCTGGTCAGATGATCTGCATCCAAGAGTCCTGAAAGAACTGGCCAGACTCATAGCAGTGCCTCTCGTGAGGCTGTTTAAAGAGTTGTGGCACTTAGGAGTGGTCCCAAATGACTGGAAGAAGGCTAACATGGTACCCATCTTTAAGAAAGGGAAGAGGGATGACCCTGCTAACTATAGACCAGTCAGTCTGACTTCGGTCATGGGAAAAAATATTTTTAAAAATTGGCAAGGAGGCCATCAACCACAAGCTTGCAACTGGTAGGGTACTGAGAAACAACCAGCACGGCTTTGTCAAGGGGAGGTCATGTCTAACAGACTTGGTGTCCTTTTATGACCAGGTAACTAACCAGCTAGACATGGGACAGGAGGTGGACATCTTCTACCTAGATTTCAGCAAGGGTTTTGATACGGTTTCCCATTAAATTCTCACAATTAAGTTGGAGAGCTCAGTGAGGTGAGTGGGCAAATGGCTCAGTGGCCAATCCCAGCGAGTTGTAATCGATGGGATGGCCTCATCCTGGAGGGTCGCCTCCAATGGTGTCCCCCAGGGATCAGTGCTTGGGCCCATGCCCTTTTATATTATTATTAATGCCTTGGATAAGGGAGTGGAAAGCTCAATGATTAATTTTACAGATGACACCAACCTGCGGGGATATGTGGGCACATGTGAGGATAGGGCAAGGATCCAGAATGACCTTGACAGGCTGGTCCTATGGGCTGAATGCACTCCAATGAGGTTCAACAGGGACAAGTGCTGGGTCCTTCATCTGGATAGGAAGAACCCCCACCATATCTTTATGATGGGTGGTAGTCCACTAGCTGGCAGTGCAACTGAAAGGGACCTGGCAGTGACAATTGACCAGAGGATAAATACGATCCATCAGTATGATGAAGTTGCCAACAGGGCAAATAGAGCTCTGGTATGCATCAGCAGATGTACTGCCAATAGGTCCAGAGAGGTGCTCTTCCCCCTCCATTCCACATTCGTGGGGCCACAGTTGGAGTACTGTGTCCAGTTCCGGGCACTGCACTTCAAGAAGGATGCGGACAAGCTCAAAAAGGTGCAGAGAAGGGCCACCCACATGACCAAGGGCCTGGGGGATAGGTCCTACGAGGAGAGACTTTGGGATCTGGGTTTGTTCACCCTGAGCACTGCCTGCTGGTCCCCCTTGGCAAGTTTATAGGTGGCCACCAGATCCCCTCTCAGCCTTCTCTTGTGGAGGCTGACCAGGTTCAGGTCCTATAGCCTCTCCTCGTAGGGCCTGCCCTGCTGACCCCTGATCATGTGAGTGGCCCTCCTCTGGACCCTCTCCATGCTGTCCACATCCCTCCTGAAGTGCGGCGCCCAGAACTGGACACAGTACTCCAGCTGCGGCCTGACCAGTGCCGCATAGAGGGGGAGGATCACCTCCTTGGACCTGCTCGAGATGCATCTGTGGATGCATGACAAGGTGCGGTTAGCCTTCCTGACCATGTCCCCACATCAGCGGCCCCTGTTCATCTTGGAATCAATAGAGACTCCAAGATCCTTTTTTGCCTCTGTGCTGGCAAGAAGGGAGTTCAAGAGAAGGCTGGAAAAGCACCTTGTTGAGCTCATTTGAGACAAATTACCTTTTGCCCACAGCAGGGGACCAGACTCAATGATCTTACAGGTTCCTTCCAGTTCTTCTGTTCTACGATTCTACAGGAATCCTGACACCAGAAGGGAGGATGAAGCTGGAAGACAGCCAAGGATAGTCTCTGGGTGTCATTTGGGGGACTGATCATCAGGGTTCTGCAGTAACCTACAAGGGCCGAAAGCTGGGTACCTCTTTCTGTAATTCAGCAGCATGAGTCTGCTTGTCTGAATGCAGCCGATGGGGAGGACTAAGCAGGTAGGCATCCACAAGTCCTTCCTGCACTGCTGTTAGAATTATGGATGTTTCTGGGTATAGGTGCCCTGGTGCTGGACCAGGCCTGAAGCTCTTTCCACACAGTGCTTCTCCCCCAGGTCGATGTGCTGATGCCAGACAATGGTGCTGGATCTAGTGAATTTCCCACACACAGAGCACTGATGTGGCTTCTCCCCTGGGTGGATATGGTAGTGTTTGGCCAAGGAGCCAGATTGGGTGAATATTCTTCCCACACTCAGAGCATTGATGTGGCTTCTCCACTGTGTGGATGTGATGGTGCTGGACCATGGAGTTGGATCTCATGAATCTGTCCCCAAACATAAAATACCAACGTGGCTTCTCCTGCATGTGGATACAGTGGTGGTGGGCCAGAGTCTCAGATTGGGTGAATCTCTTTCTACACTCACAGCAGTGATGTGGCTTCTCCCCTGTGTGGACACACTGGTGCTTGGCCAATTGGGAAGGGTAGGTAAAACTCTTCCCACACTCAAGACACAGATGTGGCTTGTCCACCATGTGGATGTACTTGTACTTGGCCAGGCTGAAAGAGTGGGGGAAACTTTTCCCGCACACAGAGCACTGGTGGGGATTGTCCCCTGTGTGCATACGATGGTACCTGGCCAGGTCAGAGGGCTGTCTGAAGGTTTTTTCCACACTCAGTGCACTGGTGTTGCTGCTGCCCGCTCTGCCCACACTGGTGCTGTCACAGGTCTTGCCAGCTGGCAAAGCTCTTCCCGCACTTGGTGCAGCGGTGTGTCTTCCTCCCCAAGTGGATGCACTGGTCCTGAGCCAGGGAGGAAAATGGGTGAAGGTCTTCATCCACACGGGACACAGCAGTACTGATGCTTCTCTCTCTGCACAGGTTGGTGCTTGACCAGGTCTAAGCTGCACATAAAGCCCTCCCCACTGTGTTGGATCAGACGTGGTATCTCTCTCTGCTGTAACTTTCCCTTGTGGCTCTTCAGCTCTATCAGCTCCACAAATTCTTCCTTGCACCCAGGTCTCTTTCTGCCATCTGGCTGGTCTCAACTCTTAAGCCCAACTGGAGATGCTACCTGGTCTACTGCTTGTCTTAGCCACCAGTGGGAGGGTTCGGGATTGAGAGAGTAGTCAGGAGTAAAAAGGTAAGAAAGGTTTATTGACTTAACAAAAACACAACTATGCGTAGTATAACAAGACAACAATGACAGACAACAACAATTTGCATTGGCAACTTACTGGCAGTGCCCTCTGATGCCTGATGTATGACAAGTTTTTCTTCTATAAAGCTCAGTGAAGTCAGGTGTCCCCGATCTGGTCTGTCTGAGGGGTACTGGGAAGGACCCTGGTTTTCAGTCCTCGGGCTTCTCAAGATCTACTGGCTCACCGAATCTAGGTCAGCAGCTAATCTTTAAATTAGTAGCTTCTCGCACAATGCTGCATCTTTCTTTTGCTGATTTCTGGATGTGCTAGCCAATGTATAACTTCTGAGCTACGCTGTTGACTCACAGCTACTCACATTCTTACACTACAAACTTTCTTTATGACTGACTAATAGCAGTATAAGCCTTTGCATTTTTCTGATAAGGGTAATTTTAACTGTGTCACTACATACAAGGCCTTACTACTTACACGGCCTTAGTACTTTCAAGGCCTTACTAATCTTTTACTTTAATTAAACTCTTAGCGGCAGCATACAGCTCACAATGCATGAACAAACAACAAGAAACACCTGGTCTAATCCTCACAGAGCATTCAGCAATCACCTTCACCACACAGACACAACTTTTAGCTGTTACACTCCACCCCTTGCTTACTGAAGCATTGTGATAGCTACAGTTGAGATGCTAAAGCCACATGCGCTACATTAGGGAATGGGGAGGGATTTTTAAATTTAACTTGCATAGCATGGACTTGTGAATGAACAGATTTATGACAACAACAGTTAAAACGCTATTTAGATGTTTCCACTAGGGCAATACAGAGCACTATGATGCTTAAGATGGTCAACCATGTAGTTGAGGTGATACTTGGTGACATGCAAACAGTGCAAATCACATTGTACCATTTACACGTCTTGGGCACATTGACAGCTAAACTGATGATTTGCTCACCCTCTCAAGCAAGGAAGGCTAACTGAGTTCTTTGCTGAGCCTTTGCCTTAAGGCTTTTCAGCTTATCTTTTACTTTATTCTAGTTTTCTAACCGTGACATGTTTACGTCTGATACCTATGAAGTGGGTATCATAAGGTTGAGAGTTATAGTCTTAGAAGAAATTTTTGGCTATTTTAGGGCAATAGTATGGTTACTTAATTGTAGCAGAGCAACAGCTCCACTTTTAGCTCTTAAGCAACACGAATTGCACAAAGCCCAGGTGGTACCATTTTTATACAATAAGTGACCTGGTCTCTCCTAACAAACACGTTGCCTTATCGTTACATAGGAAACATTAGGTAGTTCATGTACGCAGGTCATGTTGGGTAGGCTGAGAGGCTATCCTCTTTATAGGGTCCCTGATCTAATTAAGGTGCTACTAATTTGAACTAAGGGAGATTGTGCCACATACTGAGGGCCATCTGGGGTAGCTATCTCCCATCTGGCGCAACGCAGATTTTAGTCTTAAGGGCATTTTTTTCTTAGCCTTGTGCTAAGCAAATAAGCAGTGGTCTATAGTTAGCCATTCTAACTTTCAGGTAGGGAATGAACCCAGGATGATAACTGGTGCCACAGGCACACTGACAGTTACTACCTAGCCAGTAAACTATTCTGTTTCTTCTACTCAGAGACTAGGATTTCATTTGCTCCAGGGTGGCAGGTTTCTTCTAATATGGATACTGTGGCTGGACTATGTGAAGGTCATCTGAGCGCATATGCAGTTCTGGGGAATGCTCCTCTGGGTCAGGCCACTCCTTTAGATTTTTAGGAGTAAGTTTATTAATATCTGGGTAATAAGAAGGTTAGTAGGCATGCTCTACTCAGGAAACACAATAAGGCATTAGTAAGAAGAATACAATTATAACAGTCTACCACTTTATGGTGCCAGTCAATTCAAACCGGTGACAGAGCAGGACTCGTCTTCAATAGCAGGCTCAATTAGGAATGGCTATGGCCGCATTTGTGGACAGATCTAATCTGTAGGAACAATTCAACAAGGAGCTTGGCTCCTGTTAGATGAATCTGACTTAAATATCCACCAGGTATTATGCATACTTTTTGCTAATAGTGTCCCCTCCCATTTATTTCCTTGAGGATGCTTCACTACCACCCGATCTCCTGCCTGGAGCTTTCTCAGGTTACCACCCCTAGGTCACTCTACTGCTGGCTCACAGGGACCACCCAATCTAAACGCCTGTTGCATAGGGCTACCTCAAGAATAAGGTCGGTTATTGGCCCAACTGATGGTTCGATCTAGGTGTAAGTCTCAGTCCTTAAGAGCTGGGCCAGCGACCAACTGCAATTGCATTTGAGGATGCCATTGGCTCACTCTACCAATCTGTTAGACTGTGGATGGGATGGGATGGGATGTGATGTGTCTAAAACATGCTATGTTTCTCAGTCTAGTCATACACGAGATGATTGTGGAAGTGAGGGCCATTAGTGCTCTGTAGTTCTATATGCGGTGGATACACAGCTAGCAGAGTTTCTAGTGCTGCACAAGTGTCTTGGGCAGTAGCTCTCACTGAGGTTTGGGCAAACATTATTCCTGTGATAACTTCTATGGCTACAAATATGTATTGTCACTTACAGGAAGTTCAAGGGAGGGGGCCTATGAAATTGCATTGCTATACTTGCCATGCTATTTTTCTCCTACGCAATGACAACGGGACAGTTGGGAAAGGCTCTAGTCACATCTTGACTTTTTGGCAGGTGATAAAAATAATTTCTTTTTAATTATATAAATGCCCCAAGATGCAGCTAAGCGGGCAGTTCTATCGCACCCGGGGTTCCCGTGTTTAATAGTATATCGATTGACTTCTTATTTTTACCTAATTGAGTCTGTACCGGTATCTGAATTAAGGGGCTAATATTAACTTTAGATACCGGTCTCTGGCCTGCTACCGCCCCCATAGTGGCCCCTTTCCTTTGAAGTCTGGCCAGCTGGACTTCCTAGGCCACATGATCAGGGGAGGTAAATGCTGGCGGCCTCGCATGTGCCTGAGAAAATGTCGACAGTTCCACTCTTAGGGCAGAGAATCCCTCTGGTGACACTGCCGGCGGCATAGAAGGTTCCACTTTCGGCCTTGCCCCTTTGCTACAGTGTTTAGCCCGCAGCCCTCACAGGACATTGGTGGGCAGTCTATTGATTTGCACCTGATTGAAACCAGCAGCTAACAAGTTTCTTCACATTCTTGTTCACAAAGTCTTGGGCCAGCCTTCCTTGGCTTTTCTCAACAATTCAAGGGGGTCAGGGGGCTTGTCTTTTACTGAGGCCACCTCCATGGCCCTGGTGGTTTTTGTCAGTTTGGCAAGCCTTGGATTCTGCAAAATCGGCAGAAGCTGCACTAATCACCGGATTGCATCTCTTACTGGGTGATTCTCCACCTCTGGCTGTAAGGCCAACAGGGCTGAGGTGCATTCTGTTGGTGCTCATCAGCAAAACCTCCTCCACAATGGTGCTGTCATGACTTCTGCATCTGGCACATGAGTCCAAACTCCTGCACAAAGGATTTCAGTTAGCGCTAACTGATACAAGCAGTGGACAGCTTCCTCCAAATTGGCCCATGCCTGAGGAGTGGGGTTAAGCTCTTCTTCTATATTACTATAACTGGCAAAGGTCGCCTGTAGTGCAGCAGAAAAAAAAGTAACATTTTCATCACGTCCTGCAAACGGATTCAACTGGAGCTCGGAGCGCAGGATGAGCTGGGCCACCTTGGCATGACTCACTGATATTGTGGAGGGCCCTTCACTATACATTCAAACTAGCCAGTCTATCATTGGCTCTCCCAGCTTGGATTTATGCTGCTCTTGTATATCTTGAATCTCCACACGGATAAAGGAGCGCAGCTCTGTTCGGGTATTTTCCCCTTGCGGCCCTGAGCAAGTCACCACTACTGGGAATGAGCTTTAAACTAGGCTGGACGGAGGATGAGGAACCGGTGGTTGATGTGAACCCAGGGTTGGAAAGCCACAAACAAGGCACTGGTAACTAGGTAAGGACTAAGGGGAACACACACCATCAAGACAAAAGGACACCAAAGCACCCACTGGGGGGCTAAAATGTCTTTACACAAATGCCAGGAGTATGGGGAACAAGCAGGAGTAACTCACACTCCTGCTTGCTAGCACCCAGTATGACCTTGTCGTCTTAACTGAAACATGATGGGATTCTACGCATGACCGGGCAGTAGAAATTGAGGGGTACAGGTTATATAGACGAGACAGAGTGGGGAGAAAAGGTGGGGGTGTAGCTCTCTATGTTAATGAGCAGTACACATCTTCTGTCATCAAGGCAGGAGTGGAGGAGGGGAATACTGAGACATTGTGGGTCAGAATCCAGGGGGGGCCAAGGGAGAAGGACTTGGTAGTGGGGGTCTACTACAGATCTCCTCATCAGGATGATGAGCTAGATGAGGTATTCTCCAAGCAGCTTTCAGATGCCATACAGGTGAGGGAGGCAGTTGTCATGGGGGACCTAAATTACCCATATATCAGCTGGGAGGAACAGGTGGCCAAAACAAGACACTCAAGGAGGTTCTTACACTGTGTGCAGGACCTCCACCTAACCCAGATGGTATCCAGTCCAACCAGGGGTAGTGCCCTGCTAGACCTGGTCCTAGCAACAGGGGATGATCTCGTGGGGGACCTGGGGGTACACAGTAACCTGGGTGATAGTGACCACCACTTGGTAGAATTCACTATCCAGTGAAGGGTGAGAAAAATAACCAGTGATGCTAGAGTTTTAGACTTCAGAAAGGCCAACTTTACTAAGTTTAGGAACCTAGTTAGTGAGGTGGCTGAACTCAAGAGCATTGGGCTAACGGGGGTCCAAGAGGGTTGGAAGTTTCTCAAGGGAGTGATCCTTGTAGCACAAAAGGAGTCTATCCCCTTACACACGAAAGGGGCTAAGGGGATAAAGAAGCCCCCTTGGCTGAACAGGGAGCTTCAGGGAAGACTGGGGGCCAAGAAAGAGATGTACAGGCAGTGGAAGCAGGGAGCAGCCACCAAAGAGGCATACACCACCCTGGTGCACTATTGCAGGGAGTCATTTAGGCAGGCCAAGGCAGGACTGGAGCTTAGGCTGGCTACAACAATCAAGGACAATAAAAAGTCCTTCTACAGACATATAGCAAGCAAAAAGAAGGCACAGAGTAGCATAGGGCCCCTGCAGGACAAATCAGGTCAGTTGGTGGTTGATGCAGACAGAAAGGCACAGCTCCTCAATAAGTTCTTTGATTCAGTATTCCTTAATACTGACCAAGACAACCCCCCCCCCCCACCTTGAACATAGACAGATGTCCAAAAGGCACCAGACCACCAAAGGTTACTGCTGACTTACTTAAAGAGCACTTGGAGGGGCTGGATGGGTACAAGTCAGCTGGCCCGAATGACCTCCATCCACGGGTGCTGAAGAACTTGGCCACTGTCATTGCTGAGCCACTGGCACGGCTGTTTGAGCTCTCATGGTGCTCCAGACAGGTCCCTGAGGACTGGGAAAAGGCCAATGTGGCCCCTTTAAGAAGGGGAAAAGGGAGGAGCTGGGTAACTTTAAGCCAGTCAGTCTTATCTCTATCCCTGGGAAAATACTAGAAAAAATCATCAAAGAACATATTTGTGAAAGCCCAGCAGGGGAAATGATGCTGAAAGGAAACCAACACAGGTTCATCACAGGTAGATCCTGCCTGACAAACCTTATGGGGAGTAAAAGGAAGGCCCAGGGTGGAATAGGACCTCTACTAAATGGGCATAATCAATTGGTGACAGACAGGGGGGACAAGGCTGAACTCCTCAATGAGTTCTTTGCCTCAGTCTTCCTAAGTGAGGGGCAGGACAAGTCTCTCACTGGGATTGTAGAGAGGCAGCAGCAGGATGCCAGACTACCAAGCATAGACCCTGAGATGGTGCAGAGGCACTTGGAGGAACTGGATGCAGGGGAGAAGGGAGGAACTGGGTAACTTCAGGCCAGTCAGTCTTACCTCTACCCCTGGGAAAATACTAGATAAAATCATCAAAGAGCATATTTGTGAAAGCCCAGCAGGGGAAACAATGCTGAAAGGAAACCAGCATGGGTTTGTCGCAGGTAGACTCTGCCTGACAAACCTTATAGTCATTTATGACCAGGTCACACACTGCCTTGACACAGGAGCAGAGGCTGACGTCATCTACCTGGATTTTAGGAAGGCCTTCGACACAGTTTCTCATTCTATTCTCATAGGGAAGCTAACGGGCCATGGAGTGGATGCCTACACGGTCAGGTGGGTGGCTAGCTGGCTTAGGGACTTCACCCAGAGAGTGGTGGCTGACGGGTCATTTTCAACCTGGAAGGAGGTGGGCAGTGGGGTCCTGCAGGGTTCTGTCCTTGGGCCAGTATTATTTAATATCTTCATCAGTGATTTGGATGAGGGTGTGTTGAGCACCCGCTCCAAGTTCACAGATGACACCAAGTTATGAGGCAAAGTGAATACACCAGAGGGCAGGGAGCAGATACAGGCCAGCCTGGACAGGTTGGATCAATGGGCGGAACGTAATAGGATGCAATTCAACAAAGATAAATGTAAGGCACTCCACCTAGGAAGCAGGAATCCCCAGCAGGTTGAGGGATGGATATCCTCCTCAGCAGCTCAGAGGCTGAGAGAGATCTTGTAGTCATAAGTGACTCCAAGATGAACATGAGCCGGCAGTGTAACGAGGCCATCAACAAGGCCAATCGCACCTTGTCGTGTATTAGCAGATGCATGACCAACAGAGCGAGGGAGGTGATGCTCCCCCTCTATGTGGCATTAGTCAGGCTGCAGTTGAAGTACTGTGTCCAGATCTGGGCACCGTACTTCAAGAGGGACATGGAGGATCTGGAGAGGGTTCAGAGGAGGGACACTCACATGATTAGTGGTTTCCGTGAAAGACCCTATGAGGAGAGATTGAGAGATCAGGATCTCTTCAGCCTATACAAAAAACAGCTGAGGGGTGACCTTGTAGCCATCTATAAATTTATCAGGGGAGGACAGCAGGGAATTGGTGACACGCTGTTTTCCAGAGCACCTCAGGGAGTAACTAGGAATAATGGGTGCAAACTAGTGAAGAGTAGATTCAGGTTAGACATTAGGAAGACATTTTTACAATAAGGGTGGCCAGAGTCTGGAATGGGCTGTCAAGAGAGGTGGTGCTGTCACCGAACTCGGAGGTCTTCAAGAGGAGTCTTGACAATCACCTGGCTGGGGTTGTCTGACCTGGGTCCTCTTTCCTGCCAGGGGCAGGGGGTCAGACACAATGATCCATTGGGTCCCTTCTGACTCTATAATCTATGAATCTATGAATGCTTGGCCAAGCTCCTCCCTCTGGGTGGGGACATACGGGGGCAGTTCAGCACCAGGCTTGTCATCAATCTCCTTCCCCTCATCTGTCCCCTCCCCATGATCTTTCCAGAGCTCAACTTCTGGTTTCTCGCCATACAGGCACTGTTGCACCTTCTTGAAGGGGGACTCCATGGCCTGCGCCAACTGCGCCCTCTTCTGGAGGGAAGCAGCCACGTGGGCGATCATAATCTTTCCTTCCCTCCATTCTAATGTCTCTAAGTGACTCTGGGCAGCTTGGGCAGCCTCACACACCACACTGTTGGAATCCCTCACGCCTTCTAACTCCTTACTCAGCCGGGTGACCTTTTCCCAGAAATGGGCATTCTCTTCGGCCCCTAACCACAGGCACATGGCCAACAGCCATGACAGGCACCCCTTCTTGGGCTTACCCTGGGCGGCAGTGGCAAACCTAGTCCACTGATAGGGTATGGTTCCCGGGTCACTCCAGGCAGGCTTCAATCTATTTTTATCCCACCCAGGACTCTCCGTCCCTGTCGCTTCCTTAAGGAAAGCCACTAATGGGGCCCACCCAACTCCCTCCATTCTGACCTTTCTCTCTGGACCAGAGCCTCTCAATCCTGTTTGTGACACTGATTTATGTCCCAGCCACCAGCAGGAGGGTTCGGGATTGAGGGAGTGGTCAGGAATAAAAAGTTATTTTTATATAACTTTTTGTTATTGACCTAACAAACACACAACTACACATAGTATAACAAGACAACAATGACAGACGATAACAATTCACGTCAGCAACTTATTGGCAGTGCCCTCTGATGTCTGATGTATGACAAGTTCTTCTACAAAGCTCAGTGAAGTCAGGCGTCCCCGATCTGCTCTGTCTGAGGGGTACCGGGAAGGACCCTGGTATTCAGTCCTCAGGCTTCTCAAGATCTACTGGCTCACCGAATCTAAGTCAGCAGCTAATCTTTAAATTAGTAGCTTCTCTCACAATGCTGCATCTTTCTTTTGCTGATTTCTGGATGTGCTAGCCAATGTATAACTTCTGAGCTACGCTGTTGACTCAGCTACTCACACTCTCACACTACAAACTTTCTTTATGACTGACTAATAGCAGTATAAGCCTTTGCATTTTTCTGATAAGGGTAATTTTAACTGTGTCACTACATACAAGGCCTTACTACTTACAAGGCCTTAGTACTTTCAAGGCCTTACTAATCTTTTACTTTAATTAAACTCTTAGCGGCAGCATACAGCTCACAATGCATGAACAAACAACAAGAAACACCTGGTCTAAGCCTCACAGAGCATTCAGCAATCACCTTCACCACACAGACACAACTTTTAGCTGTTACAACTGCTAAATTCTTCTTCTCCTTTTGGAGCCTTTCTACACGCTGGTCCCATTGGTCTTTGTAACAGGGAACCCTAGCCCTGTTACTAGAAAGCAGAGTGGCCCCTTTAAGACCAGATCCTTCAGGGCACAGCCTGCCAGCAGAGCAGGGTTTAAAAGCTGAGTCCTGCTGCCGGGGCATCAGGTGACCAGAAGTGGGCTCAAGCCAGGACTACATAAACCCTGGTCTTTGCTGGCCAGAGGAGCCCAGGGTGCAGAGAGGGTGGACTCGGGAGAACTCCCAGAAGAAGCTGCAGCAGCTCTATGCAGATTGGCAGAGACCATGGAAGTGTAATCAGTCAGATTGGCTTCTTTACATTTATTTTCTATATAGACTAGGTCTTACTTTTTGTGTCCTGTTTTACTCCAGTGGTTTGTGGCTGAGGCTGTAGGGAAGGTGGAGGCCTCATTCATGCCCACAGGGTGCAGCTGTAGAGCTAGAGAGCCCAGCACCACAGGGCCCAGTGTTAAAGGGCCAGAGAGCCCTGTGTCATAGTGAGTGCAACTATACAGGGCACAGAGCCCAGAGTGGACTGCGGAGCTTGTGCCTCAATGTCAGGTCCTACCTAGTGGTCCTAGGCTAGGCAGTCTAGCTAGAGAACAAGGGGCAAAGCCAGGGAAAGCTGAAGCCCCAACAACCCCAGCGCCACAGGATGCAGCATTAAGGGACTGGGAGCCCAGTGCCCTTGTATCAAAGGGCCAGGAGCCTCGAGTAGATTGAGGAGCTAGGGCCTTGAATTCAGGTCCTAGCCAGTGGGCCTGGGCTGATAGGACCAGCTAGAGTGGAGGAGGGCAGAGGCTGAAGCCCCAACAAAGGGACACCATACATACAACACCTGTGTGGCATGAGGGCATGATAAGGGGAGGTTGGAGTGTGCCAATAGCTCTTAAGGCAGAGGCTCCTCACTGCCAGATGCTCGTAAGCCTGGACCATACCTGGGAACCCCTGGGACAGCCTCCTCTTCAAGAATCAAAGAAACATCAAGATGTGGCGAGTGAGGGAAGGGGAGTCTGTTCCCAGCTGAAAAGTAAGATATAAAGAGATTCAGGGGCATCCCCCAGGCGCTTTCAAAGGCTGCTGTGGATGACACCCTGTTGCAGTCCTCCTCAGGTCTCAGGGAGTCCACCCCACCCAAATTCCCTTGGCAATTCTGTGGTAGCTTCAGGTTTGCAGACCCTTCCCCAGGAGGCTTCTGCTCACCTCTGCAAGGCAGCCAGGCGCCTGCTGTGGGGGAGAAAGAAAAACTCCACATAGTCACTGTGGCGGGCCAGTAGGGGGCGCTCCTGCCTTGACCCGCCCACCTCCCTGCGCCCGCCCACCTTCCCGGCTCCGAGTGCCTCCCTGGGGTGCCTCCCGTCCGGCCGCCCCCTTCCCTGGAGCACACCCGCTAGCCTGGGGGTCCCGCTGCCACCATCCAAGGCTCTGGACTCACTTCTGGCTCTGCGCACCTTGGAAAACGCAGGCCTGATCGTCCAATGGGTGCTAGACCCAATACAAGCACTTGGGGCACTTCCCCAAGTCAGGGGCTGATTAGGAAGCCTCCCTTAGTCCACCGACCTAAGGGGCCTCCTTGGCATAATTTAGACCCACCCCTCAATAAGTCTCCCACACCGGTCACAAAGGAGAGCTTTATTGATTACAGGGGTAGGGTGGAAACAGGGTAAAAGGTAGAGCAGTATCAGAGGAATATCAGAGGGATCCCATAGAGCAAACCAGGGTGGCTGAGGTAGCCATTTCAACACGCATCTGAGTTACTGAAGCTAAATATCTGATCGGATCTCGAGTAGGTTACTCACTCGCATCATCCAGAGGTTGTTGTTGTTTCCTCTGGAGGCAGGGCGCTCTCGGAGGACGCGGGGATGAGGAGAGAGCCAGTTTCAGATAATGGCTGCCTTCTTCCTGACCCGGGCCTTTAAATAACCTTTCTGACCTCAGCAGCCCGGTCCAATAGAAGCTGCCAGTACTGGCCACAAGCCGACCAATTTAAAAAGCATCACTGGCTACCTGGGCTGGTGAGCGGGGCTTTTCCCTTCCCCCCCAGGTGACCAGAGCATCGCCTCCCAGGCGCCAGGCTTTTGTCATGTAGACAGGGAGGGAGATCCCCGCCCTGAGGGATTCAACACCAGCCTCTCACGCTGGCAGAGACAGAGCTCTGGAGAGGGGCACGACGGTGGCATTTCTGCCACAGTCCCTGCCTTACTGGTGAAGGACAAATGCTGCTATGTCACCTGCTGGTGTGGGCCTCCAAGCAGGACTGGACTTTGACACTTGGGTCTCTTTTAGAAAATGTGGTCTTATTGCTAAAATCTGAAGTGCTGGGGTTGAGGGATAGGCAGGTCCCTGTGCCTTGCTGATATTCCCTACTTGGTGGAGTTCAGAGCCATATTATCAGGGTTCAATACCCATCTGTCAGCCCCATCCCCTCAGGCCCTACTGGCAGAAACCCATGTGGAACAGATGCATTAGGACAAGACATGAATGGACTCATGCTGTAACGGACTGAGGAGGAGACCAGAGGCATCTGCTTAAAGGAAGAAAGAGGCTAATGGCTGCTCTATCCCACAGCCCTGGTAGGTTTGGAGGGAAATGATGCTGAACCCTCCACCTGACTGCACTAACATGCTCCAGAATCCAAAGGGCATTGGTGAGACTGTTCTGCTCTGCTTGCCATGCTCTCTGGCAGTGCTGAGAGCAGCATGGGGCTACAAGGCTGAACAGCCTCATACAGGATTCCTGGGGTTTGTCAGGAGGTGTGGGGAGCCCATCCTTACATTGGCCTACCCATTGCTGTGCTTCATACAAGGGCTGCTTCTGCTTGGTTGAAAAAGCCAATGGGTTTCACCCCTCATCGCTCCAAGAAATGTTCTGGGTGGGGAGGACTTATAAAGGGGGCTCTCTCTCTTGAAAGCAGCAGGGCTATGCTTCCTGCCTGCTTCCAGGGAAAGGTCTGGGGCAACCAATCAGCCCATGGAGCTTTCCTCCGTGCATGAGTCACAGGAGCTTTCCATTTTACTGGAGTCTGCACCAGGACAAAGACCTTGGCATTACCTGCACATGGACTCTGTGCTGAGCCTCGGGCCCTGTGACACTCAGGGCCCCAGAGATTAAATAGAAAGGGGGGGAGTCTGTTGCTAACTATGGGGGATTCCCTTCCCCCCACGACATGAAAGCTTGGGAATCCCACCCACCCACCCCATGGAGCCATGTCATGTAGCCTGAGACCAGGATTCAACACTTCCAGTGTCCCCACTCAACCTGAGCAGGAGAAACCAGGGACAGCCCCAGCCTCTCTTCTATCTGGCAATAATGGGTACACAGGGCACGTGCCCCCCACCCACCTCCGAGATTGGTCATCACAGCCGGCTTCTGCAGGTGGTCACCGTTCACCACCCCTCTTCCCCGTCCAGCTTCTGTGGGTGGTTGCCACTCGCCACCCCGCTGTTGATGGAGCAGTGAAAAGAATCCAGGACAATGGCTTATGATGAAACCTTTTGCTGGGAGACAGGTTATTCAGAAAAGGATGATATTATAATAGCTGTGCTTGCATCTAAAAAATATCTCATCCAATGGGAGAACCATCCCAGCAGGAGAGATGAGTGCACAGGCTGGCAAATATTGCAAGGTTTAAAACAAAGCTCCTGGAAGCCAGGAATATGGACAAGCAGACATTACACAGAAAGTGAAAGCCTTCTACAGGAACGTAGAAATGATCCGTGTGGTCTTTGCTGGGCTGGAGAAAGCTCTGAAGCCCTTCCCTTAGGAAATCTTTTGTGGGAAATGGAGGGGTCCAAGACGAGTGGTCATTTCTTAAGGAGACGATCCTCTGAGCCCAAGGGGTGACAGTCCCATTGAGAATCAAAGGGGGCAAGAGTGCTCAAAAGCCCCCACTGGCTCACCAAAGGCGTTCAGGAATG
>NW_005843177.1:38879-39371 GCF_000455745.1 Alligator sinensis
TGAAAGCCAAAAAGGAGGCGTACACCCAGTGGAAGGGAGGGGCTATCACCAAAGAGGAGTATACCTCCATCTCTCATGTCTGTAGGGGGGCTGTTAGGAAAGCTAAGGCAGATATAGAACTAGGGCTAGCATCAAGGATCAAGGACAACAAAAAGTCTTTTTTTAAATACATAGGGAGTATGAAGAAGGGATCGGGTAACGTGGGCCCCCTGCAGGACATGCTTGGCAATCTGGTGGTTGCACCAAAGGAAAAGGCAGACTTTTTTATCAAATTCTTTGCCTCCATTTTTTTGTGCAAGGACTGGGACTGGGACATCTCCCGACTGAGATTCAGGATGGACTCAGGAGTGACTCCACCAGGCCTAGGGTCAGGGAGGACCAAGTTAGGGAACTTCTGGAGGGGCTGGACATGTTCAAATCAGCAGGTCCATAGTTTCATATTTTCATAGTTGGTAGGGTCGGAAGGGACCTGAGCAGATCATCAAGTCCGAC
>NW_005843177.1:40311-63246 GCF_000455745.1 Alligator sinensis
CTTTACTTATGCCGCTTGTAGCCGCGACGCAGGTGGTCCGGTCGCTTGAACAACTATGTGAGTTGCTCCAGCTGGCAAGGCTCAGACCAGCTAATCCATCCACAAATTAAGCCGGCAGGGAAAGGGTACGTCGGGGATTGCGCTTGGCGATGGGGAGAAGAATCGATAGGTGATCAGTCTATCGACCAGCTCAGCCGCAAGTCAGATCTCTTTAGAGGCACTCTGCAGCGTGCTCAAAGTTCTCCGACCTGGGCGGAAGTCGCACGAAATTTTAAACGGCTAGCAAGCCAATTACTAGCCGCCATGTAAGAATAATTTAGAACTGGCCAATAGCAGAACACAAATTTGCATTCAAATGGCGGGAACTCTCTTGCACTGAGGTTTTTCTGTTGCAACAAAAACCTTTGGCTGTGCAAGAGGCTCTCATGTGGCGGGAAAATTCCATCGTGCCGAGGCACCAAAATCACTGGGTTGTGACGGACCTCCAGCCAGTTAGCAAACCATTTGACTGTGTAGGCATCGACGCCACAGTCCCCTAGCTTTTTAATGAGAATGGGGTGAGAGACAGTGTCGAAGGCCTTCCTGAAGTCCAGAAAGACTATGTCCACTGCTACCCCTGCGTCTAAGGATTTTGTGACCTGGTCATAGAAGGCCACCAGTCTCCTCCACACCAGCCACTGCCAATGTGAACCATGGGCATGACTTCAATGCTGGGGTCCAAACACACCAGACCCCAGCCTCAGGCAGGTAGCACCAAGGCTTTGGTGGCTACCTATCTCGCTGAGGATGTGGCACCACTGGACTGCGAACCCTTGACCTACTGGGCAAGCTGCAGCCAGATGTGGCAGAATCTGTCCACGTTTGTCCAGCAACACCTGTCTTGTCCACTGACTAGTGCTCCAAGCAAGAGGGTGTCCAGCATTGCTGGGGAAGTAGTGACACCCCACCGCACCTGCTTGGATCCTACGTTGGTGGAGCAGCTGGTGTTCCTAAAGGTGAACCTCCTGCTGCTGGGGTTCCCCAAGCTCCACCTGCAGATGGACTGAGTGCCACCTTCCTCACTCTGTCTGCACCAATTTCCTTTTTTGAATGTTTTAAAAGCCGAGTAATGCCCCGCTCTCAGCTGGAGGGGGCACTCACTGCATCACCAGCCAGCAGGGGAAGAACACGTCCCTGCTGAGCTCATTCCCCTGCCAGGATGAACTTGGAGGTATGGGCTGGGGCTGTGGGGAAGGAGGAGGCCCCAGGTCATGGGCATGACCACTAAAACTGCACCCTGCCAGGGTAGGGAGGCCTGGTGGGACTGCTGGCAGCACGGCAGCCCCGTAAATGCCAGGGCCAATGATCCCTTGGTGAAAGGCAGGAAGGAGGTGCCATAACCTCCAGCGAACACATGCACACACAAAGTCCTGGCTGGGAAACACCCAGACCTGTCACGTCTTTGATAGGCGTGACGCTTGCTGGTTGCAGTGCAGTTGTGAGGCTCCCGGTGAGCTCAGCTTAGCTGCCCAGGATGCCAGCTTTAGGGTTGAAAACCCCCTTGTCAGGCTGAGGAAGTACCTGCAGTTGGTCCTGGACTGAAGGAATAGTAAAGAAGCCAGAGGCTGGCCTGGCCCGCAATGCAGGCAAGAAAGCCAGTCATTGAAAATGGAAATGGAGGTGGAGGCTGATGAAGTGCAGTTCATAGGCCCGGCTCTGAAAAGTGGTTTGCATTGTAATTTGTTCCCTCTCAGGATCAGGCCTGAGAGACTGGAGGCAGAGTGGTTTTTTGGTGAGGAATGTGCCCCCACAGGTAGTCGGGTTTCGTTGTCTTTGATAGATTCTGGTGTGCAGTTTTGGGGTACTGGAGATAGTTGGCAGGTTTTGTGTTTTGAGCTGCAGGAAGTTGGCTTCAGTTTTGGGGATGAGGTTAGGTGCTTGTTTAAATGTACACACCACTTTTCAGAGCTGCACCTATGAACTGCACTTCATCAGCCTCCTAGGTAGTGTAGATTAATTCCCCATTACACCCTACTGTCCAGCATTTTTATGCAAGAGATGCTGTCCAAGCTTTCACAGTTCATATGCAGCAGTCTGCTGTCTGGATTTTGCCCAGACACCACGGGGCAACTTCCATTGGCCAGGTCACCTTGAGACCTATGAATTGAGCACACAGCTCCCCGGGGCACCCCCGATCGATCCGAGACGCTGACATTGTTGGGAGAACTGGGGAGAAATGCAGACCCTACTCTAACAGTGCACGCGCACACACACGCACGCGCACACGCACACACAGAAACACACTCTGTAGCCTGTCCCAATCCCCATGGGCCCTGTGACCCTACCCGTGGTGGGGCAGGATTGTCTCTTTCAGGCCTGGGAGAGAGTGCAGTGGGCAGTGAGCAGTAGGGCCAGATCCTCATGGCCGCCTCCCCTGCTTGGCCCCACAGTGACTCCCCCCAAATCTCCCTGAGGACCCCCAGTGCCACAGTCACCCTGTTCCAGGGGGCAAACTCCCACCTGGGCCCTGCCCTGCCCTGAAGCCCAGATGGACCCTTGCCCCCAGCCCACTCCATGCAGCCCCCCTGTGCCCACTCTCCACCACCCCTGAGCTCCTGCTCTGCCCCAGCCTATGCTGTCCAGGGGGAAGCAATGCTGTGGGCCACTGGCTGCAGCTGGGTGCCCTGGGGGGTCCCTGCACCCCCCACATGTGCACCAGTATACCCCATTGCCCCAGGGGAAGCCTACCAGTGCAGGGTGCACTCGTAGGCTTCCAAATTGCTTTGAAACTGTAAATAAATCAATAAAACATTGTATTAAATTAACAATATATATACAATGGGGGATTTGTTTGAATCCTGGAAAAATGTGGGCTCGGGGGGGGGGGGGGGGTTTAATCAGTGAATTCAGTTTTTTTAATCAGGCAATTTGCAATTTTTAAACAGAAGAAGAAAACCTGGTACTTAGCAGAACGGCAGAGCAGACGTTGCATAAAGCAGAAGCATGGGCCATCATCTGAGTGCAATTGCAGCATTTACTTAATGCACTGACGCGGTGACTTGGGTGAGTGGCAGGACACAATTGAAAACTTCTTTTTGTGCTTGAGTTGTTTAATTAATTTTAAACACTTTGAAGGGGAAGGAAGTTGCATACTGCTGAACACAATGCCAAAATGAAAACGTAAACTTACTGAAGAACTACAGAAAACGTTTCTGTGTTTCCGAAGTGGTTGTACAGAAGTGGAAGCTGAGCTGGGGATCTCTCAGGTCACTGCTCAGATCCTTGCTGAAGCGGGAAGCCTCTCGTGCTGGCCACAGCCTCTCGTAGGGGATCCTGGAGCCCAAAAGGAAGCATCTCCCGTGCTGCTGAGGGTCCAACTGCTGCCTGCAGGTCCTGCTCCTTCAGGCTCTTCTGGGGCAACTGCTTCCGCCGCTGGCTCAGCTCTTTGAAACTCCTTCCTCATAGTCCCTCACTGGTCTCTCCCCTGAGTCAGCCGTGCTGCCCCTTTTATCCCCCTCCAGGTGACACGCAGGGGCCAATCAGGGGACATGACAGGTGAATCTCTGCGGCCTGATTGGTGAGGAAAGGGAATCCCAAGTCCTCCAATCATCTT
The DNA here is from genome assembly GCF_000455745.1 of Alligator sinensis. Classification (NCBI taxonomy): domain Eukaryota; kingdom Metazoa; phylum Chordata; order Crocodylia; family Alligatoridae; genus Alligator; species Alligator sinensis. The sequence goes on from NW_005843177.1 coordinate 43,904, forward strand.
TTGCCCTTTCAAAACCCCTGGGCTAGGTCACTGCCAGCTAGCCCGTCACATCTGTCTAATTGTTTGACTGTTTGTGTAATTGTAAAGTAGAGGAACTTAAACCAAACAGGGAAGGGAAACCAATGGTATATTGACAATATAAAAGAAGGCTTTTGAGAACTGTAAGTGACCAAAGACAGTAGGGGTGAGGCAGGGGTGACGACCTCATGTAGGCGCAGAGTGGAAAGTTTCATGATAATGACCTAATGCATAGGCAATTCCATGGAAATGCAGGGTTGGAGCCATGGGCGTAACAGGAGGGAACTAGGCATGGTTTAATGCTAAGGAGTGTAGCCTGGAAAGTATAAATGTATGAACGCAATGATGTGCTGTGTGTGGCCGCTCCTCTGTTTGGTGGGGACCCACCCAAAGTTGCCTCCACTTCAATAAAGTTATTGAATGCAGTGTGTGCTGGTGTTTGCCCCCTGCTCTGCTCTGGCTAATGAGTATCAGGATCCCATGGGCAATTGGTTCATCGGATTCCCTAGTCGTTGGGCCTCATGTGGGGTTGAGGTTTAACAGATACCTTCAAGTCAGCCAGCCCTGACGGTTAACACACAAGGGTACTCAAAGAGCTGGCTAGCATCATAGCTCAGCTCCTGGCATGGATCTTCGAGAACTCATGGCACTCTGGTGAAGGGCCCGACAATTGGAGGAAGGCCAATGTGGTGCCTATCTTCAAAAAAGGGTGGAAAGTAGATCTGGAAAACTACAGGCCCATCAGCCTGACCTCTATCCCGGGGAAGGCCTTAGAAAAGATTATCAAAGAGGCTATCCTAAACAGGCTAGCTGATGGCAATATCCTGAGGGATACCCAGTATGGGTTTGTTGCAGGTAAGTCTTGCTTGACCAATCTCATTTCCTTTTATGACCAAGTGACCTATCACCTGGACAAGGGAGAAGAGATTCATGTCATATATCTTGATTTCAAAAAAGCCTTCGATCTGGTATCCCACGATCACCACTTGGCAAAACTGGCCAACTGTGGCCTCGACCTCACGATGATCCACTGGCTGGGGAATTGGCTCCATGGTCAGACCCAGAGGGTGGTGGTTGATGGAAGTCAATCATCGTGGTGCCCTGTGGGGTCACTCAAGGCTCTGTCCTAGGGCCTATATTCTTTAACATCTTCATTAATGATGTAGACATTGGTGTCAGAAGTGGACTGGCCAAGTTCACCGATGACACGAAACTCTGGGGTAAAGCATCCACACCTGAGGACAGGAGGGCAATCCAGGCAGATCTTGACAGGCTCAGAAAATGGGCGGACAAGAACCTGATGGTGTTCAACACCGAAAAATGCAAGGTTCTCCACCTTGGGAGGAAAAACTTGCAGCATGCTTATAGGCTCGGCAGTGCTACACTGGTTAGCACTACGGATGAAAGGGACTTGGGGGTCATGAATGACCACAAGATGAACATGAGCCTTCAATGCGATGCGGCGGCTAGTAAAGTGAACAAAATGCTGGCTTGCATCCATAGATGCTTCTCAAGCAAATCCCAGAATGTCATTCTCCCCTTGTACTCGGCCTTAGTGAGGCCGCAGCTGGAGTACTGCATCCAGTTTTGGGCTCCACAATTCAAAAAGGATGCGGAGAAGCTTGAGAGAGTCCAGAGGAGAGCCACGCACATGATCAGAGGTCAGGAGAACAGACCTTATGATGAGAGGCTGAGAGCCAGGGGACTCTTCAGCCTGGAAAGGCGCAGACTCAGGGGTGATCTGGTGGCCACCTATAAGTTTAGTAGGGGTTTCACCAGCATCTGGGGGAATGTTTTTTTCACTACAGCACCCCAAGGGATGAAGAGGTCAAATGATTACAAACTCCTACAAGACCGTTTCAGGCTGGACATAAGGACGAATTTCTTTACTGTCCGAGCCCCCAAGGTCTGGAACAGCCTGCCGCCGGAGGTGGTTCAAGCGCCCACATTGAACACCTTCAAGAGAAATGTGGATGTTTATCTTGCTGGGATCCTATGACCCCAGCTGACTTCCGGGCTGGACTCTATGATCTTCTGAGGTCCCTTCCAGCCCTAATGTCTATGAAAATCTATGAGTAGGTCTGTGGTTTCAAGGAGAGTTAATGCAAGGCAGTGGTAGGGTCATTAAGCTGATCGTCCGGTCATTCAGTAGGAGCTATTTTTAGGCCTGCTACCATTATGTCTCAAGGACTCTCATTCATCCATCATCCAGGGAACCAATTTATATAGGAGGGGTCAGTATGAGTCACAGTTACAACACAATTACAATGGGGTATGCCCGGGCATAGAACACAAGATGGAGACTTGACATTACTTTGGCTAACTCACAGAAACAGGCCTAAATGATACAATATTAATATAAAACAGTAAAAATCAATACCAAAATAACAGGGCACTATTTACAATGCTACATGGACAATATAAAAAGGGGCTTGTTACAGTAATGGAATACAAGAGTTTATCTTAGCTTACCTATAACGTCTATTTATAAAGAATAGAGAGGGCAGAGGGAAAGTCCGAAATTGTTGGGGAAGGAGAGGGAATGTATTTTTAAGTAAAAAAAAAAAAGAAAAAACCTGGGGGTTTTGCTACAGAGGCACTGGTCAGGTAACCACTGAAAAAGACCACATGTTTAGAGAACAACAGCACTGATGCTTCTGCTCATGAAAAACGGACAATGAATGATAAGAGGAAAGTCTATATATTATTGTTCATCAAATAATGGCAAAACACCATTAGAAATGTAGAGTACAAAAATGTTGTATTTTAAAAAAGAAAGATCAAGTCAGAGTTATCAAGCATGAATATTAAGGTTATACAGAAATAGGGTTGGAAGGGACCTCCAGGGGTCATCTAGTCCATCCCCCAAAATATTTGGTATAATCTAGTTCTGTTTTCAGTAACCAGTTGCTAGTGAGATCAGTCCTATAGGTATGCTGTCAAGGCATCCAAGACTAACTTTGTTTTCTGCTAAGTAGCATGAGCAAATTCATGGGATGAAGCATGAACAAGCATCTCTTTATAGCATGGAAATTTACCCTCTCCCCTGTTCCACTCCTCCCCACCCTCAGGGACTGGAAAGCTGGGCAAAGCCTCCCCTTTGCTTCCCAAACTGGGGACCCCCAGCCTGGGGAGCCAGTGTGGAGCACCTGCTCCTGCATTCCAAAGGCAGCACTTGCTGGGCTGCAGCCCAGGGCTCTGCAAGTGCCACATGGCCTTTGAATCTGGTGCTCCAGCCTTGCACGAGGACTATGGTCCCCCTGCTTTACCTGAGACAGGTTCGGGTGTTAGGATTGTATTGCATCAGGATTGATGGTATTCTTACGTAGAGCTTCAATTATGGCTGTATAGGGTGATCCTGCCTTAGGCAGGGGGCTGGACTGTGCAGCATGAGCTATGGGTGACAAGCAGCTCTATAACCTGTAAGCAAATTGGAGACAAAGTGTGGATGTCAGGCTCGGCCATTTTCAGGAAAGCTGAGTCAAAGCTGTAGAAATATGACTCAACAGCAAGCCAAGGGCCTGTACTCTAAATACGCTATATTACAGCTGTGTCCTAAAACATTAATAACAGTGTGGAAATAAGTTTAACCAGGCCTCTTACTTGACTAAGGAGAAAGAAAAAGAAAAGAGAAGAAGATGCTGATGCTGTGTGTTTTAAAATGTTCTAAGATAAGGAAAAACCTTCATGCCTTGTTTTGTCTGTGCGCAGATGTTAACCTCCTCCTTTCCGCCGAACCAGAAGCTGATAACTGTTCCCAAAACATAATGTTTTTTCTAAATAAGTAAACTGCTTACGTGTGACAAAAGAATGATCAACATCTTTCTGTTTCTCTCAAGGTTGCTTTGTCTGAACCCTGCATCTTTTCTCACTGTCTGAAGTATAAATACACTTGTAAACTTGTAGAGGTCAGAGTTCCTTTGAGAACTCTCCGTGATCACCTGTATAGCTTTAAATAAACCTAGATGGCTCTGCCAATTCTAATACAACCACAACGCGAAGTTTAATTTCTTCCACAATTTGGTGCCGTGACTCAGATAGAGACGCCTGGAGTGATCGGTTGAGATACAGACCGTCTCCTCACTGATGCCCCGGCTAGCCAAACTAAGGTAAAAGACCTTTTGAAATCTCTACTGGGGCTTTTCAGTGAGAGACTGCCTGTGTGTTTTCCTGTTCGCTGTTTAAGGCTTACCCTATCCGACCCTTTTGCTGCCAGAATTGTCAGACCCACTATGTAAGTAGAAACTGTAAATTAAAGTTAAAGAAAAGAGTAAGAAACTGTGTTGCTGTTGTCAGTGAATGTACTTCCCTGTGTAAACTGAGTTAAGTTCTGCAAAGAACTATGAGGTCTTTCTAAAGCTAGGAGTGGAAACCTTGTGCAGCCGCCCCGAGGACACCAGACTGGGTGCTCTTCGAAAGCAAGGGTGCAAGGTAAAAACTCTTAAACTGAAAAAGATCAGGGTTGTGGAACAAATTTTCCCTACCCCCACTCTCATGAAGGAGCCGTGTCAACAGTGAGCAACTGCGTTGTGTGCCGGTGCTATGGACATTAGCCACAGCATTTCTGTGCCGCTAGCAAATCTCACGACCTGACCGGACACCCTCAATAAGCCTCTCCTGTGTGAAAGACCTGTGTGAATTGAGGTTAAGGATATGGGAAGCAGAGGGTCTAAAGACGTACCGGCTCCGCCAAAAGGGACTCCAGCATTGTACATGTGCACACACTGCGGCCATAAGAGTTGTAAGTTTCTAGACAAATGGAACGGGTATGCCAGAGATGATGCTAGCCTGCAGTTTCCCCTGGAGGGAACATTTAATTTAAGTAAAATCCTTCATCTCTGCGGAGCCCTTGAGTCAAGAGGCAGTAAAACACCACAAACTCAGTGGGATACATTTTTGATTGGTATGCAAAAGCTTCCAAAAAACGTCAAGAATCTCGAGTTCGGAGCCTTAAGGACTCCCAAGAAAAACTAAAATCTCAGATAAAAAAATTAAAACAGAAAAGTGCACCAAAAGGAAATCCCCCATCAACAACATTACCAGCACCAACACAACTTTATCCACAATTAACTAAGAATGAATCTGTAAAAAACCTAATTAATTTTTTCAGTGTGCCACCCCCATACCTTTCCCAGGCACAATCAAAACTCAAAAAAGTTCAAAGTAACCAAATAAATTCTTCCTGTAAAATCAGCCCACCCCATCAAAAAACCATCACTCAACAGCCATCACCTGCCCCCGGGGCATGCCCACGGCCACCGAAAACATGGCATCTGTCACCTAAAGCCTCAACCTCCTCTTATTTAAGGTCAGGCACCCAATATGGTCCAGTTCCACCTTTAAAAATAAAAAAAACTCGTCTTATGCCTTTACGCCAACTCCCAGGGCAGGATCCAAATGGGAAAACTACAGTCACAGTCCATGCCCCCTGAACCCCAGGAGATCTCCTAAACCTTGTTAAGCAATTCCCCAATATCAGGGAAAAACCCAAAAGTTTAAAGATGAATTGGAAACTGTAATCAAAAGTTATAAGCCAACATGGGCAAATTTAAACCAATTAATGAAAAGTGTTCTGCCCTCCGAAGTCCGTAACCGCCTCATCGCACAGGCTAATTGGCCTCGTCAAGACCCCGGAATAAAAGGTCGCTTAGTAAGTGCCCAAAAACGCCTTCTTAAATCCGTGCTTAAAATCTGCCCCAGGAAAACTGACTGGGCCAAAATAAATAACTGTAAGCAAAACAAAGGAAAATGCCCAGCAAACTACATGGATCACTTAAAACTTATAATTAAAAAACACTCTAGCATTAAAGATGCAGCTAAAACTGCCCCAAAAGCAGTTGCCGCTTTTGTCCAAGGACTTCTTTCTAAAGTCCAGGAAGAGCTGTGTATAATTGCTGTAGGTTGGCAAACTAAGACGCTTACAAAATTAGTCACCATTGCTAATCACTGTACAGCCTGCCAAAAAAAGAAAAAGGAATCCACGGAAACTAAGCTAATGTCTTTACAAATACAAACTTTTAGCAGAGGTAGAAGCCAAGGTTTCTATCAAAAACAATTCAGAGGCAGGAAACATGGTCATGGGATGGAACGACAAGAATTTCAGTCCCAAAATAATGGCAGTTATTATTGTGGCCATCCAGGACACTAAAAGGCTCAATGTCCTCACCGGCCTGGCCAGCCGGGGATAACATTTAACCAGCCACCACCTCCTCTCACTCAATTTTCTGTCCCGAATGAAAAAGCCATCAAAAACAATTCAGAGGCAGGAAACATGGTCATGGGATGGAACGACAAGAATTTCAGTCCCAAAATAATGGCAGTTATTATTGTGGCCATCCAGGACACTAAAAGGCTCAATGTCCTCACCGGCCTGGCCAGCCGGGGATAACATTTAACCAGCCACCACCTCCTCTCACTCAATTTTCTGTCCCGAATGAAAAAGCCTCCTCTTAGGACAGCCTAAAAAATGATAACATCATCACAGCCCCGCTTCTCTCACTTAATCAAGAGGATCCCTTTGTTTCCTGTTTAATAAGCGGTACTCCTACAAAATGTTTAGTAAATACCGGCGCAAGCCGCTTTATTCTCCAAGCTAAAACATTTTCTACAGCCCCCCACTCCTCTGCTGTTGCAAACGCTGTAGGAATTTCAAGTCAAATAGTTCCTCATCCTGTTTCCCCACCCTTACATGTTTCTCTCAGTCCTGTTTCTAATCAACATGCTTTTTACCTCAGTCCTTGTTCTGCTGTTAATTTGTTAGGCAAAAATTTGCTTTGTAAACTCAGCTGTACTATTTATTGTTCTCCGAATGGTGTTTATTTAGATGTTCCCTGTATTAATGAAATGGCTGTACTTGCTACTCTCGCTAGCTCACCTCCCGAGCCTGAGTCCCCTAATCTTTCTGTGTTACAAGAAAAAAATCATAAAGGCTGTCCCTTCGTTTCTCTGGTCCCAACATGCTAATAAAGTAGGGCAAATTCATACTGCCCAGCCTATAAAAATTAAATTAAACCCAGCTAAGCCATTACCTAAAGTTGTTTGATATCCTTTAAGCCCAAAAGCTAAAAAAGGAATATGTCCTGTTATAACAGCTCTTTTAAAGCAAGGTGTCATTGTCCCGACTAAAAGCCCTTGTAATACACCTATTCTTCCTGTAAAGAAACCTGGGAAGAATGCCTATCGTTTTGTACAAGACCTCTGTGCAGTAAACTCTGCAGTTTTACCTACTTTTCCTGTTGTACCAAATCCAGTCACTGTCTTGTCCTGTATTCCTCCTAATGCTTGTTACTTTACTGTTATTAACTTGTGTTCTGCATGTTTTTCTATCCCTATACACCCTAATAGCCAATTTCTCTTTGCATTCACCTATCAGGGACTTCAGTATACCTAAACTCAATTGCCCCAAAGCTATACTGAATCCCCTTCTCTTTTTTCTCAAATTCTAAAGAATTTAAATGACATAATATTTTTTTTAAATGTTGCGCTTGTGCAGTATGTTAATAAACTGCTCTTAGCATCTACCTCCCTTAAAGCCTGTAAAGCTAATTCTTTAACTCTTCTCACCTCTCTTGCCCTAAAAGGCATCTAAAAAAAAGCTACAGCTTTGTCTCCCTCGTGTCCACTATTTGGGTCATAATATTTCCGCTGGAAAACAACTGCTTTCTTCTTCCAAAATAAAAGCTATTCTTAAAATCCTTAAACCAACTACTGTGTCCCAAATGCGTACTTTCCTAGGCATGGCTGGATACTGCCACCAGTAAATACTTAGCTATGCCTCTATAGTCAAGCCCCTGCAAAACCTAACTCTTGTTAATACCCCTAAGCCTTTGCGCTAAACTTCAGAAGCCAAAGACGCTTTTGCCTCTATTAAACAAGCTCTGTCGCAAGCTCCTGCCCTAGGCCTTCCTAATTATACTAAACCATTTATTCTTTTTTGTCATAAAAAAAAAGAATTTGCACTTGCTGTGCTCACTCAAGCACATGGAGACAAGCACCGTCCCATTGCTTATTATAGCTCTGCTCTTAACCCAGTTGCAGCCAAACTTCCTCCACGTCCTCGTGCTGTAGCTGCAGCTGCTATTACTGTTGAACTGTCCTGTACCCTTGTATTAGGTTCTCCCCTTACTGTTGCTGTCCCACATGCTGTAGCAGCCCTTTTACTAAAAACTAAAACTCAACACCTTTCAAATGCTAAATTAACTAAGTATAACATTTTGCTTCTTTCTGCTAAAAATATTACTTTAACTAAATGCCCTGTTTTACTGCCTCCCTACTCCTGTTGCCTACTCCTTCAAATAGTGAACCCCACAATTGTATTGCTGTTACTGCTCACCTAACAATGCCCTGCACTGATCTAAAGGACACCCCCTTGCAAAACCCAAATCTAGTATTTTATGTTAATGGGTCATGTCAAAAAAACTCAAAAGGTTTTCTTGTTGCAGGATATGCAGTATGTTCCCAATATAATGTTATAAAAAGGCATCACTTGCCCAATGTGTATTCAGCTCAAGTTGCTGAGCTTGTGGCCCTTACCAGGGCTTGCACCCTAGCCTCTGGTCCCTCTGTTAATATTTACACTAATTCTCGCTATGCCTTTGGTATTGTACACAATTATGGTCAACTTTAAAAGCAAAAAGGCTTCCTCATGTCAAAAAGTGCCAAAATTAGTAATGGTTCATATGTAAATGCCTTGTTAAATGCTTTACAGTTACCTTGTGCTGTTGCTATTATTAAATGCCAAGCTCACCAAAACCCTTATAATAATGTTACACATAGGAATGCTCTGGCAAACTCTGCTGCCAAAGCTGGGACTATTTCCACTCCCCAGGCTACACCTGTGTTTTTGTCTATCTCGACTAACCAGTCTCCATTGGCAAGTCTTCATAACGTTGCCCGCCTCCAAAATCAGGCTCCAAAACCCCAAAAAATACGTAAAAACTGGCTAGTTTGTTAGACCCTAACCATTTGTGGCACTCCCCAAACGGCCGCCTGGTTGCCCCAGTGGTCCTTCTTCCCTATCTTGCTCGCATACACCATGGCATAGCACACGTGAGCAAAGGGAAAATGACAAAAGCTGTTAAGCTTAATTGGTTTGCTCCAACTTTTTCATCTGCGGTTCAACAATACTGTTATACCTTGTGGATCTTTGGATTCTGAGGTAAGTGCTCTAGCTGCTTAGTTCAGGGTGAAAGGCAAGAGCTCTCTTATTCTGTCCCTGCGTACAAGCCCAGTCTGCATACATACTAGTCTCTCACTTGCACAGGGCTACACATCCAGGACATGAATTATTCTGAGTGTGTTAGTGCCACCAATGACACGGGGATGGCCAAACCTGGACATCTACATGTCCAGGAAAGAAACAAGCATACCTGCTTTGGCTTTCCCAAAGGAAAGGACCCGAGTATAAAATGAAGAAAGTGGCCTTTCTCTGTTTTTCCTACAGAAGTGTTGTGAGGAGAACAACATCAGAGGTCATGAGGTGCTCAGATACTATGGATATAGAGGGCAGGTATGTCCTGTGCAGTTCTTGGAGGGGAAGGTTTGGAAACATCCCCAATCAGAGTGTTCCCAGTTTGTGCTCCAGAGAAATCTCAAAACATTAATTGAAAGAGGCTAATTATATCCAGGCAAAAGTAACACAAGTATGCTTTCCCCTTTCACAGTCATGTCTGGAGAAGATGAAAAACCTGATGATCCGGTTCAGAGAGATCTTGTTCAGGAAGAACTGCTGACCAGACTTGACGACGTGGGACTCTGCTCAGAGTACTGGCTCCCCAAGCTACGGGACAAACTGGGGGTTACCTCTCTGCAAGCTTTGAAACACCTGCAGTATGAAGACTATCTAAAGCTTGAGTGTGAAGTGGAGCACCCATGGGAAAAGCGGGCACTTCAACAGCTTCTCAAATTAAGAGGCAGCAAGACAACAATGAAGCAGCTGCAGGAAGAGCGCTTGGAGAGGCTACAGAAGAAGCAAGAAAAAGCCAGGCTAGCACTGGAGGAGCTAAAGGAAATGCAGGAAAGTGGCCGAAGCCGCCAGGAGGAAGAGGTGAAATGCAAAGAGGAACGACTGTGGCAAGCAATGGATGTACCCCGCGAGTACTGGGTGTCGTCTGAGAAGCCTTTGGTGGAGGTGATAGAGAACATGCAGAAGCAACTAAACGTCCTGGAGGAGTCGGTGTCCAAGGGGGAGAACATCCCCGACGAGGAGGTGCTGAGGCGGGCGTCGGGAGGGCTGGCCCTGCAGGGCATTTACAGAACAAACAAGCTTGAGGACCTGCTGGAGAAGAGAGAGCTGCTCATCACCGTCCCAGACGGATTCAAGCTCTCCGGCCCAGAGCAAGGGTCCCTGTTTGAGAAGAAGGAGTTTTCATCGTCCAGAGCAGAATCCACCTTCACCAAAACCATGGAGAAGCTGGGCTTCAGCATAAGTGTTGCAGCCAAAGGTGGATTCTGGGGGTTTAGTGCCGAAACCAGCACAGATTACAGCACAGCTTCAGACCATGAAGAAACCCACAGGTCCCGCTGTCAGCACATGTACATTTGCACTGCCAAGTACAATTACATCCCTCTGGCCTCCTGCTACTTCCCAAAGGACCAGCTTCGACTGTCTAATGCAGCACTGCAAGAGCTAACAGGGATCGAGCAGCTTCTGAGTCACACCCCAGAGCCAGACAGGCTGGAGATGCTGAAGAGCCGGTGCGGGGGTTTCTTCACCAGATTCGGGTCTCACGTCAACCAGGGCCCCCTCCACTTCGGTGGGATCTTCTGGTGGAAAGCGTCTTCCGAGGGATTTCGGGCAGAGCAGCTGGACGAGGTGAAGAAACAGACATCAGATGCCCTTAACTCCTATGTAGCGGGTAGCTTCACGGGCTTTGGTTTCAGCGTTGCAGGGGTGGTTAAGGTATCAACGTCGAACTCTGCAGCATCGTTCCAGGGCACAGGGAGGAAAAACCAGGAAACAAAGATTCAGCTGTTTGCGACCAAGACGGGAGGCCCCCCTGATGTGGATACTCTTGCACGATGGAAATCGGAGCTTGTGATGAATAACAAAACCTGGTGCGTTATAGACCGAGGCCTCCAGCTGATCCCAGTGTGGGACATTATCCTGGCCAATCACAGACAGGACTTTGCCGACGTTCATCAGGTGAGCAGCAGTCTCCAGGTTGCCTACGCAGCACTGACAAACCAAAGCACCAGCCCGTTGTTTGGAGAGGGATTAATTAGCGCAGTAGACGAGGCGAAGGCATTCTTGGAGGATCTGAAGACCTGGCACGTCACTGGGGACGAAGAGCAGTTGTTGAAGTTAATGGACTTCAAACAGAAGCTGAATGAAAGAACAAAGGACTACAGCGTGTGGATCAGTGTCTGCCTGTCAGACAAGGGGCTTCAGGACTTCTTAGAAAAGACAGTTTCTCTGTGCAGAGAGTTGCCGGCACAAAACACCTTTTCCATCAGATCTCGGCTGCGCTGCCTTCTGGACCCTCACGTCTACTCCGTGAAGAACTTCCCCCGATCCTCTCTCATAATGCAATGGGTTTTCCATACCGAGGATGCGTGTCCAAACCCCGTCAGCGTCTCGGACTTTTCAGCCCTTACTGAGACACTGCAGCAAATGAAGAGTTACATACAGGAGGTCACCTATGAGCCACTGTCCTCTGCAGAAACCATTCAAGAAGCAAAGGTAAAGGCTACAACACATGTCAGCTTGGCTTTGTCTTCTCTACTGGAGGGTCTGCGGGAGAGAGCGCAGACGGACACAGAACTGCTACTGCTCTCCATCGCCGCCAGCACCGGATACCAGGTGGAAAGCCACACCTTTCAGCACCTCCTTGGAAGTCCCGACATTAACTTCATGCTAAGGGAAATGCAAACAGCACATGAAGAATATTTGACTCTGAGGGATGGGGCTGTTTACAGAGCTCAGGCTTTCCTGCTGCTGACGTGTCTGACAATAACCCCCGAATCCAGAGATGTGTCTCCAGAGCAAAAGAGCAAGTGACTGGCTTTTGTAGAAGGTCGCATGGGAGACTCGTGGTGTCCTGAATTGAGAAGTGTCCTTCGAAAGTATAGGGCATGCTGTGATTGGGAAGGCCTGGAAGGAGACTTGAATTCCCTCATAGAAGGAGAATTGGAAGCCACAAATGATGATATGAAGAAACAGATAATAATAAAAGAAATGGAAGAAATCTTTCAAGGAAGAAAACCTTCAAACCTACCAAACTCCAAACCTGTTGTGAAATCCAGCAGTGGCCAAATGCAGGAAACTACTGAAAACCAAGCGTTTCTGAATTTATTGAAGCGACTGGGACTTGCCAGCTATTATCCACAGAAAATGGGGAGAACAGATTTCCACATCATTTACAAGACCTCTGTGCATGACAGCCAGCCCAGCAAGGACAGTGAGCTGCCATTTTATTTTTTGCAAAAGCTGATGATGCTGGACTACCGTGTAAGGTACCTGGTTTGCAAGGATGACATGAAAACTGAACAAGACCCAGCAAATGCACCAACAACCCAAGACAATGAGGACGAATCCTCCGATACATTTGATGACTTCTTTAATGACCTTACTGAGAGAGCTGGTGGATCTACCGTGCATCAGACACACGTGCATCCAATGGACATCCAGATGGCGATTTTTCACTGTGCAGATGATTTAATGAGGCAATATGTTTGCACAAAGCTTGTGCTCTGCCAGTTTGCCCTCCCACTGCTGGTGCCAAGTCCTCGTGGCTCCCAGATACAATTCCCTCTTTGGGCCCTTAGCCTGCTCCACAAGAGCTGGAAAGGCGCTGAGCAATCTGGAGATGGCACAAGAACTAAAACTAACAAAAACAAACTGATTTACCGAGTGGACACCCCAGTGGTGTCCTTCATGCGCATTGGGGATTCTCCTGCTTCTTCTAAGTCTCAGATCCTGAACGCGCTGCTGAGCAAGCACAAGCACGATATCTTTTTCCATCGTCATTGCAGAGGCAGCAGCCAAGACTGCCTCCTAATGAGAGGAGTGGTGGAAATCTTCTGGTATTGTCCGGGTGGGAGAGATGACGATCGATTTGACAACTGCATTGCCTTTACTAACCTGCACGGAGATGCACGAGAACACGAGCAACAAATCCAGTTCTTACAGGAAGTTTCGTCTATTAACGTGATTCTCATCACTGAGTCTGGTCAGAATGATAAAAAAAAGTATGAAAATTATACATGATCTCTGGCAATCTAAAAAACCTCTAATCTGTCTTCTTGCTGACAAAGAGAAAGTTGTGGCTGGAAGATCTACCCAGCACATCAAAATAGCCCTCAAGAACAGGAACGAAGCAGAGCTGATAGACGAGCTGACCACAACCATTAGGCATTTCCTGGCAGGCTCACCCCGCACCGTCAGTCTGGAGGCCTGTGGAGAGATCGCTCACCAGCATGGTTTCCTCATTGATGAAGACAAGGAAGAGTGTCAGGAAGCCAAAGCTGTGGCACAGACTCTGGTGACGCTCCTGAACGAGAATAAATTGCGTGACATCAAGGAAAAGCTACTGCCCTTGCAAGGAGGGTTGTGGCACAAGTGGTGCAGAAAGGACAAGGAATTACCCGCCTGCAGGACAAAGGGGACCGAAGCATTGAGCAGCACCGGAGTGAGATTGAGTCAGAAAAGTCTGTGATACGAAATAAGCAGCTGAAAAGAGCATTCCCCCTCAATGACCTGATGAGATCCGTGCTTGAATTTCTCAGGGTGCATCCAGAGGCCACCAAAAAGTACTTCTTGCAGTGGATGAAAGTCTTCATGGATGACCTGTCCTCCGACCGGCTTGCAGTTCTTCAACAAGATTATCATAAATTATGGTCTCAAATCTTGGCACTAAAGAAAAAAGGTGTGGATGGTGGCTTGAAAAATAAGTTGTTGAGAGAGTTAGAGGCACTCTCAAATGAAATAAATGATTCTACCATTGGCCTTGAGCACATTTTGAGAGAGGTTGGGCAGATTTATGAAGCTTTGGAGGCAATGAATAAAAAAGATAAATGTTTTCTTGAACTACCTCAAATTGCCGCTGACCTGATGGTTTCAGGGTATCCCGTTGAGCTGATGGACGGTGACGCTTCCTACGTGCCACTGAAATGGGTGGGGGCAGTTTTTGACAGATTGATTGAGAAGCTGGGGGACAAAAAGGTGTTTGTTCTCTCGGTGCTCGGCATCCAGAGCACTGGAAAATCAACGCTGCTCAACGCCATGTTTGGCCTGCAGTTCAACGTCAGTGCAGGGCGATGCACCAGGGGAGCTTTTATGCAGCTCATTAAAGTGGATGAGAAACTCCAACAAGATCTGCACTTTGATTACGTATTTGTAGTTGATACTGAGGGGCTTCGGGCCATGGAGCTGGCCAATAAAATGTCACTCAATCATGACAACGAGCTGGCCACTTTCATCATTGGCCTCGGCAACGTGACGTTAATCAATATATTTGGGGAGAATCCCTCAGAAATGCAGGACATCCTTCAGATCACAGTGCAGGCTTTTCTGAGGATGAAGAAAGTCCGTCTCTCCCCAGGCTGTTTGTTTGTGCACCAAAATGTTGGCGACATCGCTGCAAAAGAGCAGAACATGGAAGGACAAAGGTGCTTGCAGGAAAAATTAGATGAAATGACAGTCACAGCAGCTCAGCAGGAGTTGTGTGACGCCACCTGCTTTAACGATGTGATCCGGTTTGATGTGAACAGCCACATCCACTACTTTGCTCACCTGTGGGAAGGGAACCCACCCATGGCCCCCCCAAATCCCAGGTACAGCCAGAATGTACAGGACCTGAAGAACAGCATCCTCATGACTTCCAAACAAGAATCCCAGGGCAGGATCTTACAGCTCTCAGGATTAAAGGACCGCATCAGCGACCTGTGGAGCGCTTTGCTGAATGAGAATTTTATTTTCAGCTTCAAGTATTCACTGGAGATTGCAACGTACAAGAAGTTAGAAGTGATGTATGGCCAATGGACGTGGCAGCTGAGAAGCCACATACTGGATTTGGAAACAAAACTGAGAAATTGCATTCGGAACGGAGACGTGCTCCAGGTCAGCCACGGAAACCTGGAAGAGCGAGTTCAAGAAAAGTACAGTGCCATCATGAAGGAGTTTGAAAAGCATTTCAGTGAGGACAAGGACTCGGAGATGTTGATCCGGTGGAAAGGTGGCATTGAACTGAACCTGAAAGATCTGAAGGAGTCACTTGTGGCAGAAACAAAGAAGAAGTGTGAAAAACTCATTGAACTGAAGAAGAACCAAAGCAAGTTAGATGAAAAGAAGTCAGAGTATGAGAATGAACTTTTCAAAAGAAGCAAAGACTTGGCTCTGTCACTAAAAGGCAAGGAACTGAGTGAAAGTGAACTGAGACGCAGCTTTAACTCTCTCTGGACTGGCTGGGTCACTGAAGTGTCCTCAGCGGCTCCACCTGCTGAAGAGCCCGATATTGATGTCGACCTGGAGAGTATCCTTCTGGAGCGTTTTAAACAGCCTTATCTAGCAGGAAGAATTAAGGATTTCTCCAGGAAAAATAAGTTTTCTGTTGATTTTTCTAAACATATCTGTACAAAGACAAAAATGTACATTTGGAAAACCAGTTTAGATGAATGTGACAAAAGAAACATCCAGCAAATTACAGATAACATTATATACCTTGTCAAAGAAAAGATTGATCAGAAAGAGCAACAAAAAAGAGACTACAATCGAGGTTACTTTCATGAAATACTGAAAGAAATTAGGAGAGGTACAAACTCTCTACCCAGCAGCTCAAAGTATACCTTTAATAAAGAGTATGAAATAGATCTATCATTGTACCTATGCAAAAGGGCAGCACAAAGGTTTAAAGATATGCACGCAGTCTTTAAAAAAGCAAACGATCCAGCTTTGTACCTGGAAAGCAAGAGAGAAGATTTCTTCAAGTGCTTTCAGATTTCCTGCCAAGGCGCCACCTCCATCACAACGTTGGCCGATTTCTTATGAGCCAAGCTGTCTGCAGCGCTTCTCCAGGCAGTGTACGACAAGACTGCCATTGACATCGCCGGTGAGATGAGGGCCAACTATCCAGCCTTCAATGGCAACCGATCCAAACTAGAAGCCTATGTTCTGAAATCCCTGGCAGAAGAGGAAAACTTTGACAAGTACCGGCAGTACATTCACTTCCCAAAGGACTTCATAGAGGGTTTTATCAAAAAGTGCGTTGAGGATTATTGTTTCAATCAAAGGAATCCAAGACTGAGGACTGTGTTAAGTATTTCTCTTGATACTTTGCACTCTCGTGTTGTCTCAGCTATTGATGACTCTACTAGGGTGGTGAAAGACAGAAGGGGTGATGTATCCTCATGGCTGGATGAGTTCTGCAGCAGACTTGGAGGAGATCTGTGCTTTCCAAGAAGCGATCTGAAAAGCATTGAACACCAGGAGATTACAGATATAGAATTTCTGAAGAAAGCAATGAATAAAGCATTGGATCCAGTGATAGAAAAGCTAAGAAAGGGCTTTGCTGACACTGGTCTGCACTCATTGAGAAAGGAGCCACACAAAATCCTAGCTGAGCAGCTGGGTGGGTGCTGGGAGCAGTGTCCCTTTTGCAGTGCTGCGTGCACCAACACCATAGCTGATCATGATGGAGCCCACAGTGTTTCCTTCCATCGTCCTCAAGGTGTGAATGGATGGCACTGGTCCACAACAAACCATCTTGTTACTGATATTTGTTCCAGTCTTGTAGCAAGCGATTGCGATTTCATACTTAGTGGTGATCGCGAGTACCCATACAAGAAGTACCGAGATGCAGGACATCCGTATAACACCTGGAACATCACACCTGACACATCGGTGCTGCCTTACTGGAAATGGTTTGTGTGTCATTTCAGGGAAGATTTGGAAAAGCAGTACAGTAAAAAATTTGAAGGCAGAGGTGAAATCCCTTACCTGTGGAAAACAATTACAAAGACGGCTGTTCTTTCAGAGGTGGAAGCCTTCTTAAAGTAGTCAGAACAAAGACTATAAAAGTTTAGAATCAAGGAAACCGGATTGCAGTTAGAAACCATAAGAAAAGAACTTAATTTTCCAATATCGCCATTAATCGTATTGTGTTTTAGAAAGCTCGTTAGATAAGCAAAGCTGTAGCCTAAATTTTTATAGTGTGCAGAGATCTATACCATAATTCCTTTCATTGTGCAGGTGTGGGGCTGCTTCTCCAGACTACAATGTCAGAGTCCTGCAGTTTCCCCAAGTACAGAAATCTAACTCACGCATGTGTCCATGTACTAAAATCTTCCCTGCTGTGAGCGTATTAACATGGACAACTAAAAGCAGCAACGCAAAGAGCAAGGAAAGGCAATAGTAAATACTAACATTATAAAAAGTAGGATATGATACAATACTGCTTCACATTTGCTCTTCTGAATAGAGCGGGCAGCGTGCAGTTCTAGCTACATGTGCCAGGGATGCTCGAATCAGGCTTGACTCCCCATACCTGTTTTTCTTGTTGGTTCATTCTTCATGTAGTGACATATGCATTGAAATAAAAACACTGGCAACTTTCTGTCATGTCGGGTATTCACAGAGTACTTGTCCCTGCGGTGCCCAGGGGTGGCATTCAGTTATGCCCTGGAGATGCCTACTGATCTGGATGCTGAGAAAGACTGCAGATGATCAGCACGGCAGTGGCAATCTGTCACACTGTGGGTGCATCCTGGCCCCGCTGTCAGTACGGGAGCCTGTCTGGGCATCCAGAGCGCAGCATGTGCTGCGTGTGCGCGTCCAGCCCAGCTCCTCTCCCAGGCTCCCCTGATAAGGGTTTGCTTGCCGGCTGGGCACTGATAGCAAGGCCCACACTGCCAGGGAGGGAGCCAAGCCAGCTTAGCGGACATTATGGCCCTGACCTCCATCCACGGGTGCTGCAGGAATTGGCCAGTGTCATTGCTGAGCCGCTGGCACGGCTGTTTGAGCTCTCGTGGTGCTCCGGCCAGGTCCTGAGGACTGGAAAAGGGCCAACGTGGTGCCCATTTTTAAGAAGGGGAGAAGGGAGGAGCCGGGTAACTTTAGACCAGTCAGTCTTACCTCTATCCATGGGAAAATACTAGAAAAAAAATCAACAAGGAGCACATTTGAGCAGGCGCAGCAGGGGAAACGAAGCTGAAAGGAAACCAGCATGGGTTCGTCACAGGCAGATCCTGCCCGACAAACCTTATAGCCTTTTATGACCAGGTCACACGCTGCCCTGACACAGGAGCGGAGGCCGATGTCGTCTACCTGGATTTTAGGAAGGCTTTTGACGCCATTTCACATCCTATGCTCATAGGGAATTTAAAGGCCGTGGAGCGGACGCCTACACGGTCAGGTGGTGGCAACTGGCTCAGGGACCGCACCAGAGAGCGGTGGTGCACGGGTTGGTCTCGGCCTGGAAGGAGGTGGGCAGCGGGGTCCCGCATGGGTCGGTCTTTGGGCCGGTGTTATTTAATATCTTCATCAGCGATTTGACGAGGGTGTGTTGAGCGCCCTCTCCAAGTTCGCAGATGACACCAAGTTATGGGGCAAAGTTACCACACCGGAAGGCAGGCAGCACATGCAGGCCGACCTGGACAGGTTGGATCAACGGGCAGAACGAAACGGGATGCAATTCAACACAGATAAGTGTAAGACGCTCCACCTGGGGGGGACGAACCCCTGCACACCTGCACGTAGGGGGATGGGCGTCCTCCGCAGCAGCTCAGATCTTGATTCAGGGTTGACTCCAAGACGAACACGAGCCGGCAGTGCGACGAGGCCATCGACAAAACCAACCGCACCTCGTCGTGCATGAGCAGAGGCCTGGCCAACAGCGCGAGGGACGCGACGTGACGCTCCCCTCCACGCGGCGCGGTCAGGCCGTGGTTGGAGGGCCGTGTCCAGGTCTGGGCGCCGCGCCTCAGGAGGGACGCGGGGGATCTGGACAGGGTCCAGAGGCCGCTCGTATGGCTAGGGACTCCGTGCAAGACCCAACCAGGGGAGGTTGAGGGATCTGGGTCTCTTCAGCCTTCACCAGACACATCTGAGGGGAGACCTTGCAGCCGCCTATGAGTTTATCACGCGAGAACGACACGGAACTGGGGACGCGCTGTTACCAGGGCGCCCCTAGCAGCAACTAGGAGTAACGGGGACAAAGCGGAGAGTAGGTTTAGGTGAGACGTACCCCGCCCCCTCCCCCCGCGCTTCCTTCGTTTAACCCGGGCACCGCTTTTTTTCCTCGCCAGACTTGCCGGAAGGAGCCGCGTTCGCTTCCGGCCACGCAAGGGTTAATCCGGCGCGGGCTGCGGGGCGGAGGGGCAGCGACGGCCCC
>NW_005843177.1:63472-64748 GCF_000455745.1 Alligator sinensis
GGAGCCCCAGCGCCGCAGCAAGGAGCAGGTGCTGGAGCCGTTCCTGGCCCTCCTGCCCCGGGGACGCGGAGCCGGGCGTGGGGGCGAGCGTGCGCACCTGCGCCGCGGCCGTGCCCTGGCCGAGGGGTTTCAGCCGGGGCAGGAGCAGGACGAGAAGCCCCAAGTGAGAGCGTTTCCCTCTGACGTGGACGCTGCTGTCCCCGTCGCCGTGTGCTGGGGGGATGTCCGTGTTCCCTCCCAGCCCCGTCTCGCCCACGTCCCAGCTCCCCAGTGACACACTCATCTCGTCCCCAGGTCGCAGCGAGTGTGCAGGTGAAGGAGGTGAACTCAGACAAGATGCCGTCCACTGCGGCACTGCAGGAGCCTGGTGATTCCTGGCCGGGGGAACCAACGGCCCATCATATGGACAGGCCTGTGGAGAAGTCAGCAGAGAGGAAAGGCCCGGGGCCTCGGGACAAGCCACCTCCTGTCCCCAGAGAGGAGCCCCTGCCCCCCCAGGACTCAGGTGAGAGACCAGATGTAAGGGCCAGGCGTGGGTCCGGGTGCCGGAGTGGCTGTGCTGCATGCAGGGGGAGAGGCTCCATCGTCTGCCCCAGGGCTCCATCATCTGCCCCAGCCGGGACAGGGCTGCAGTACTGGTAACCACGGGGCTGGGCTGGGACCGAGCTCTGATCCCTGCGGCTGGGGAGCTCCCAGAACATAGAGGTTATTTTTTGGGCCTTGTGCAGCCATGGTACCAATCAGTGCTGCCGTGGTACCCCAGGCGAGGCCTTTCCCCAGGAGCAGGTATGGAACGGTGGCTCTAAGCCAGGGGCAGGCAATTATTTCAACATAGAGGTTATTTTTTGGGCCTTGTGCAGCCATGGTACCAATCAGTGCTGCCGTGGTACCCCAGGCGAGGCCTTTCCCCAGGAGCAGGTATGGAACGGTGGCTCTAAGCCAGGGGCAGGCAATTATTTCGGGTGGAGGGCCACGCAGAGTTTTGGCAAGCCATCAAAGGCCGTATGACAGGCAGCCAGGGGTAGATAAATATTAAGTTTTTAGGGGCCCCGCGGGCTGGATAGAATGGCCCGGTGGGTCTCATGTGGGCCGCATTTTGCCCACCCCTGCTTTAAGCTGTCCACAACGGGACACACCGTCCTTCAGTGCAGAAATCTGCCAGAACCTGTTGATCCAGTCTGTGCTCCCAGAGACCAGCAGCTCTTGTTCTCCCAGTGGTCCTGGAAGCATTTCCTGTGCCCTGGAGAAGACTGACCTTGCATTTTCCCTCCCTTTA
>NW_005843177.1:64845-81546 GCF_000455745.1 Alligator sinensis
TCCAGCCTCGGGCCCTGAGCAAGAGCTGTGGGACGTGGAGTCTCCCTTCTCCCCCGTCTTCCACACACCGCAGCCTCCGTCTGCCTTAGTGCCAGGCCGGTGCAGGAGACGAGCAGGGCTTTCCCCGTGCCCGCAGCCCCAGCGCTGCCCTGTGCGCTCTTCCCCGCCCGCAGGTGCTGGGACCCTGAGCAGCGCTGAGCAGAAACCTCCTGGAGAAGAGCCTGTGAAGCTGGAGCTGCAGAGGACTTGCCCAGGGGGACTGGAGGAGAAGGGCTCCCTGACACCTGAGCCGGGCCCAGTGCAGGAGGGGCAGGGCAGGCCTCCAAAGCATGGGCAGAGACTGGAGGTGAGCAGGGCACCCGGTGCAGTTGCGGGGGAGTGCAGGAGGACCCAGGCGGTCTGTTAAAAAAAAAAAAAAAAAATTAAAAAAAAATGGGAAACCTGAAGAGCGACAGGCCTGTGATGCCAGATGCTGCAAACAGCCCAAGCTGGTGTTAGCAGGAGCTCCGTCCCACGTGCAGATAGCCAGGGGTGCTGACACGGAAAGGCCTGGTGAGAGAGGGCTCCCTCCCTCCAAAAGTGCTGGCCTGACTGCCTCAAAGGACCGAGTTGACAGACCGTGATGAGCTGGGCTGAGGCCCACACGTGAGCTCCATGTCCACAGCTGCATCCACCTCGTGTCAGCCGAGTAACGGGGGATGTTGCAGCCCTGCCTGTCCTGGCTCAGCCTGCAATGAGCTGTGGTGCGGAGTGATTGCAGACAGGGCTGTGGGGCTGGGAGCAGCTGGCCCAGGAGACACTGATGGTGCAACGCTTGTGCTGGTGCAACGCTGGTGCCGGCAGCTCCGGGAGGTGTTTGAGGACGTGGCAGTGTATTTCACGCGGGAGGAGTGGGAGCTGCTGGAAGATGAAGACAAGGTGCTTTACCGGGACCAGATGATGAAGAATTACCAAGCCCTCCTTTCCCTGGGTAAGGCTCTGGTTCTTGCTTCTCCATGAAGCTGTGTGGACTCTGACTTTTTGTAGTCACCTCCCTGTGTTTCAGTAGTCTCATCCTCTGAACTTTTGGCTGGCAGTTTCAATCCGCTTCCTCCCCACTACTCTGAAAGTGATCAGACCTCTCACATTTCATATTGCTAGACCCTCCTTCATTTGATCCAGCTGCCTTTACTTGTGTCTTCCCCATTCTTCTATCTTCTGGTGCTTCCATGTTCAGCAGTTTTCTCCCAACATAATTTCCCTTTGTCTTGTCAGTGTGTTCATATCATCTCCAGCTCATTGTAGATCTATGCATCAAGAGACGTTCCTTGAGGGATCTGTCTGATTTCCTCTCTCTCTCTTGCCTAGTGTGTGTCCTCCAAACATATTTAATAATCCTCGCATGTTCAGTTCTGTGATGTCTAATTCCCCTTTCTCCTCATTTGGTTACTGCCCTGCAGAAGTTAACGGAAGTCTAATGTGAATAATGCATTTCCTCAACTCTTCCTCTAGTGACATATGTACACATGCTGCTACATATGTACACATGTTGTAACCCAGGTATTTCTACCAAGGGGTCACTGGAAGCTTCTGTCCACATTCCTTCTTACTATCTTCATTTTCATAGACCAGTGACTCTGGCTTTGCTGTATTTCCATTAGGACTGATGTGTTCAAACTCTCTGTCATTCTCAAAAGGTTTCTTGTACTCTTCCTTAAATGCGTCCCCGTACCGGACACCCATCACTGTGATAAAAAGAACCAGGCTAGGTGCAGGGTTTTAGGTAAGAACCAGTTTTAGGGTTTTCGTTTTTAGGTAAAACACTTTTAGGGTTTTAGGTAAGAACCTCTTTTCATTTCCAGATGATCTCTAATATAGGGGCTTATTCTGGCTTGTGCACAGGGTTGAGGGACTTACCTTTTACTAGGTCAGTTTGCTTTTTTCATGCTTTCTTTTCCCTCCCTGTCTCCCAGAGGATGTGCTCAAATGCATCCTGTAGCTCAACAAAGACCACATCGACCATTTTTGCATTATGGCCTTTCATATGCTGTGAAATGTGTGTCCTTCTGCCTTCTTTGGTTCATATCCATGATTTCCTTTTCCTGGAATTACACTGAGAAGCTAGATGTTATCCATCCATAAGTGTGTCCAATATCTCTTCTTTTTTGGTACCTTGAAAAGAGTAAAAGTATTACCTTTCTGCTCCCTGGTGCATCAGGGATCACTGCATCTCCTTGCCTGTCCCTGGTTAATGCTCTTTCTAAACCAGGAGTGGTTGGTGCATTGTTTTTTACGACCATCCCTCCTCCACCTGGATGACAAAGACCATGATCTATTGAAGGCTTCTCCCTGCAGTGCCTACTTTTTCCTAAATGCCTGTCCTTCCTTGTCTATCAAGGCCCTAATAGAAACTTTGAGTTCATTGGATCCATTCTCCAAATCCCAGTTGGTTATTCTGCATCCAGTACCCAGTCTCTAATGCTCTTTAACCACTGCCCCAAACAGGATATCGAGGTCCCACACCTGCCTTAATCCGCAGCATCCAGCAAGAACAGGCGGAGCTATGGGTTTGTGATCATGAGGATCATGGGGAAATCTCAAGGTCAGAGGACCTGCTGCCAGGTGAGTTGTTGCTGTCTCCTCCACCCAACTCCGCTCTCAGAAATGCTCCAAGTGCAGAGTGCCAGGGGGTCTGGGGATTGCAGACCTGCCCAGTGCTGCCCTGAAACAGTACATTGTGCTGTAATGTGTCCAGGCAGGTGTTCCCACTCCCTGAAATTCAGCCATTTGGGGACAAGCAGCTGTGTCCTTCTCCCTCTAATGACAGATGTTAGGGGCAATCAAGTTTGCTATCTTAATTTTTTGGGCTAGATCTGGTTTCCCTGGGATACTGTGATCTTAAATTTCCATCTTCACTCAGTAATATAAGAGTTCATTTCCCAGCCCAAAGTAGCTATACCTCTACCACCTTCTCCCAGGGCATGATGGGATTTATAGTCCCCCATGGAAATCAACATGGTGTGCAGAGGCTCTGTGTAGCCCTCAGTGTTGGGACAGGAAAGAAGATGAGTCTCTCCCTGGCTTCTGATCAGGTTGGCCTGGAACCCAGAAGTGTTTCATACTGGTCTCAGGCTGCTTTAAGTGGCTCCATGGCATGGGTGGGATTCAGAAGCTTTCAGGTTGTGGGAGGAAGTGAATCCCCTGTGTTTGCACCAGAATTGCCCCCTTTCTGTTTCACCTCTGGGGCCCTGAGTGCATTGAAGCCTGAGACTCAGCATAGAGTCCAGGTTCAGGTTCATGCCAAAGCCTTAGACCCATTGCAGACTCCTGTGACAGGGAGGCCACCTGGGACCCATCAGCAGAGGAAAGCTCTATTGGGTTCATTCCCTGCATCAGACCTTGTCCTGGAAGCAGGCAGGAAGCACAGCCCTGCTCCTTTCAGAAGAGAGAGCCACAGCTCTAAGACCTCCCCTTCTCAGCCCATTATAGCATGAAGCTATTCAGGTAGTGTCCTAACACACGTGTCCTACATGTGCTTCTGCTAGCAGAGCTGGAGGTGATGGGGCTGACAGGTGGGCCAGACAATCTGAGAGTCTGGATCTGAACTGCACTGAGTTGGGAACATTAACCTGGCACAAGGACCTGCCCCTCCATGACCATGAGTACTTGGGATTTTGGCAGGAAGACCTTGTTTTCTTGGGCAAACACAAGAACCAAGGTCCAGGCCTGCTCTAAGGCCCATCCCAGCAGAAGCAATAGCAGTGTTTGTCCCTTGCCAGAAGGGTAGTGGCTAATCTGGAGTTTCTCTTCTCGATGCAGGAGGTGCCTGGCTGCTGAGCAAAGCTGAGGAGCAGACTCCTGCGGAAGGGCCTAAAGACCTGGAACCACCATGGACTTCCCCAGGGCGTTTGGGTGAGATGGACTCCCTGAGACCTGAGAGAGAGCACTGGCACAAGAGTCCAGGGAGGTCCCCAAAGCATAAGAAAAATGTAGCAGTGAACCACGTACCATCTGCAGTTGGGCTTGAGAGTGAAGAAGGGGCAGAACCCAGGAAGAGCCCTGGGTGCAGGGAAGAATGTGTGGAGCTGAGAGACCTAAAGAGCCACTGGAAAGAAGGAATGCATCCAAACCAAGGCAGTGGGGAGGGCCTCAGGGAAGAGCCAGAGCTCACTACTAATCACGAAGTCAGGAAAACCCTTAACTGCTCATCTCTTCTGCCTCTTCACAAGATAAGGAACACGTGGGAGAAGCTCCACATATGCACCAAGTGTGGGAAGGGCTTCACCCGATCCTCCTACCTGACCCAACACTACTTCATCCACACTGGGGAGAAGCCACACCAGTGCTCAGAGTGTGGGAAGAGGTTCAGCCTGTCCTCCTACCTGACCAAACACCAGCGTATCCACACAGGGGAGAAGCCACATCAGTGCTCAGAGTGTGGGAAGAGCTTCACTGAATCCTCCACCCTGGTCCGGCATCAGCTTATCCACACAGGGGAGAAGCCATATCAGTGCTCAGAGTGTGGGAAGAGCTTCACTGAATCCTCCACCCTGGTCCGGCATCAGCTTATCCACACAGGGGAGAAGCCATATCAGTGCTCAGAGTGTGGGAAGAGGTTCAACCTCTCCTCCTACCTGACTGAACACCAGCGTATCCACACAGGGGAGAAGCCACATCGGTGCTTGGAGTGTGGGAAGAGCTTTACCCGATCCTCCAACCTGACTCAACACCGGCTCATCCACACAGGGGAGAAACCACATCAGTGCTTGGAGTGTGGGAAGAGGTTCAACCTGTCCTCCTACCTGACCAAACACCAGCGCATCCACACAGGGGAGAAGCCAGATCGGTTCTCATAGTGTGGGAAGAGCTTTACCCAGTTTTCCCTTCTGGCCCACTATGAGGTCATCCACACAAAAGAGAAACCACATTGGTGCTGAGAGGAATGGGAAAAGTTCACCCAATCCTCCAACCTGGCCTGGAACCAGCTTATCCACACACAGGTGCGGAAAGTCAAATCAGTGCCCAAAATGTTGGAAACCCTGTGGTGGGCCAATAGTGGGTGGTTCTGTGTTGAGACACCTGCTTTCTTGCACTCAACCAAAACCATGCTTCAAGTGCCCCCCCCCCAGGGTGCCTACATCCAGCCAACCCCTTTGTTTGAGCACATCTGCTAGCCTGAGGTAACTACTGCCACCTCCCGGGCCCTGGTCTTTGTTAGGACTGTGTGCCATCAGGGTACATAGACTTTGTTGAACTTAGGGGCGCGTAGCCCACTAAAATTTTGAGGTGCTTCTTTTAGCCAGAAGCATTCACTAGTAACCTCCTGCATGGAAGGAAAGTAAAAAGGCCCCTCCCACCTTAACTAGCCGAGGGGCTGTACAGGCAAGTCTCACCCTCATAAGCAGCTACAGCAAGGTGTGCTATGACAGATTAGCTGTATTGCCCAAAGAGATGAGAGGGAGGAAGGAATACAAAACAACAGAACTTTGAAAGAAAACCAACTTACCCTGGCACCCCTTGGAGTAATTGGGAACAACGGCCACAAACTGATGGAGAACGGTTTAGGCTGGACATCAGGAAGAACTTCTTTATGGAAAGGGTTGCCAAAATCTGGAATGGGAGTCCAAGGTACAGGAGAGCACTACCTCCCTTGGGGTCTTTAAGAGGAGATTAGACATGGACCTTGCTGGGGTTATCTGACCCCGGGGCTCTTTCCTGCCCAGGGCAGGGGGTCGGACTCGAGGATTTGCTAAGGTCCCTTCCAACCCAAACATCTATGAAAACTTGTGCAAAACAGAATGGGCTTGTTGGCCCTTTTGATACGCACCTAAAGGTACAGAACTCTAATTTACTGGCTACATTTCAGGTAAGCTGCCTACATATGCATCCAGGGGATTCTGGAGGCCTGTGCTTCAGTTTGTGCGTCCAAAAATGCCTCTCTGGAGGCAGTTCCCACCTAGACCAGGTGAGCTGACCTTGAAATACCTTTTCTGACCTCATTCCTGGCTCCAACCAGAAGCAGGGTATATTTAAATGTAGCCGAGGCAGACCAATCTTTTTAAAAGACGTCACCATCCCCAGGTGGAGGGTCCAGCATCACCAAACTGGCCTGACAGGTACCTGAGGGGGGACCTGAGACAAAGGGTCTGTGCACCACAAGGAGGGGGATGGGAGGTCTCAGGCCTGGGGACCGACAAGTAGAGTGAAAGATTCCTTCACACCTTCAATCTATCCTTCACTGACCAAACATCGGCTCCCCCCCCCCCGGGGGCAGGCCCAACCACGCTCCAGAGTTCGGCTCGCCCACAGGGGGGAGAAGCCACATCAGTGCTCAAGAGTGTGGGAAGAGCTTCCCCCAATTCTGCCACCTGGCCTGGGATCGGCTCAGCAGCACAGAAGAAAAGCCACATTGGTGCTCGCAGTGCGGGAAGAGCTTCCCCCTCTCCCCAAAACTGGCCCAGCACCAGTGCATCCACTTCCGGGAGCATCCATAATTTTGTCAGCAATGCAGGAATGGTTTGGGGACGTCTACCTGCTCAGCACCCACCAGTGTCTGCATCCAGGCATGCAGACATGCTTGTGGACTACAGCCATCGTTCACCTATCGTTTGGCCCTTCTAGGGCACTGCACAACCCAGAGGACACAGAGGCTGGCCCAAAGTTTGATGAGGGGGAGGGGTGAAAAAGATACCCCTCAGGCAGAGGCCAGCCCAGATGCTGAGATAACCTGTGAGATGATCATTGCCTTGGAGCCTGTGCCACCCCCATCTTTCTCTGAAAGCAGTCAGTGCTGTCAGGGGGAGAAGTGTCTTCACAACAGGTTGCTCTCCCCAAGACAACTGGCTCCAAATGACAGCTAGTGACTCTCTCTGGCTGACTCCCAGCTTTGTCCTCCCTCCTGGGCCCAGGGTCCTAGTACGTGAGGCTCTTGAGTTGCAGGAAGAAGGACACATTGCTGGGGAGGCAATTCCCTGCCTTCCACCCTTCCCTCGCCTTTCCTCCCCACTGCATCACCCCTCTCCCAGGCCAGCGTATGCCCATCAGGGTCTGCAAGTGTCTGCTACTGCCACCCCATGAGCCCAGTTTGGCAGGTTTTGCTTCTCGGCCCCTTGTCAGAGCTCTGCACCATGAGGCACTGGCTGCATCCTCCCTTTCTCCCCCCCCACCCCCAACCCACCTCTTTCCTTCCCTTTGTCCCATTCTCTATGACACTGCTTGCTAATCAAGCCCCACAACATAACATAATATCTCTGTGGGGTTTGATTAGCAGAGGGGGAAGGTCTCCCTTCATGCACTTGTTCCTTCCTGCAGTGAGCAGCAGTGGGGCTGGCATCTCCCTGCCAGGTGCCAGCTGCCTTGGGGGCTCTGAGGGTCTCAGGGGAGCTGTGCTGCAGCGCATCTGTCACCAGGGAGCTGCACTTGCCACTGCTGTCCCTGCACAATCCTGTGAGTGCATGTGTGAGAGATGTCTGTGACATGTCACTGACTGATGTCACTGTCTTCAGTATCTCCCAGGACTGTCCCAGCAGTGCTCAGGTATTTCCCACCGAAGCTATGTCGCCATAGCTTGTCACTACAGAGATGCACCCACTATGCGGGGAATCCACTACCTGTACTTACGGGTAGTAGAAAACTACAGTAATCTGCGTAGTAGCTCCTGTGCACAGATAAGCAGAGATACTTTACTCTGCAGTAGTCTCCTGCACAGTAAAGTGTCTCGTGGACACATCCCGTGAGGAGGCACAGGCAGAACCCGCGACAGGGACATGTCAGAGAAGAGACCCGTCCCTTCATTGTGGGCGAGGAGGGGAAGGCTTTTGCCAGTCCCTGTCTTGTGTTACTTGTTCAAAGGCAGGGGGGAGCTGGGCAGGAATCCCACTCCTGCAGCTGGAGCAGGCCAGAGAGCCCTGAACAGGAGCAGGAAGGCCGTGCCCTGTTGCATGCCTTGTTCAGTGTTTCCTTGGGGGAGGGAAGGGGTGGACATGAACAGCAGCCATGGCTTGCCTGTGCAGGGATAACTGAGACAATTAGTCCTATGGAGCTGTCATTATGAGTACAAAATGAATATGTTAAATTGCATGAAGCAACCCCTGTGGGTTGTTTTCTTCCCAGGGAAAGTGGCCTTCATTTGCTTGAGGTGAACTCACTCCCAAAGTTGAACCTGGGTCACTTTAATGCTGAATAAGAATTTCATACAGGGGGATAGGAGTGAGGGGCAAAGGCTGCTCACCTACCATCACCCTTCAGATCCAAGGTAGGCTTTCAAAAGCCAGATATTTCCTTCAAAGTGTCCTCTGTCTTTAACACTGGGTAAAACAAAATTCGTATTGCAGGTACTTCATTTAATGCATCAGGAAAACTGCATTAATGGACATGTAGACATGCTGTATGACTTTATGACTCAACGGTATGAGCACTAATCTTGAGACCCAGTTGCCTTGCAGGAAAGCGAGGTAATACCAGAGTACTGCTCTCATACCTGGTGTCGGTGTCGCGGTCTCGTTGAGTGTTATTGATGTGTTCTCAGTGGTGAATTCTCTGCAGTTGTCATTCTGTCAAAAAGTCATAGCCAGGAGATCCCAACATCAGTTGTGTCTTAAAGAACTGGCAAAGGTTTGGGCAAGTTTATTATGTACAAGCCATGGCCCGAACACAGCTGTGACCTGACAGACAAGATATTATTGCGTGTGTCCCAGGAGGAAAGTAAAAAGGCCCGATACATTACCTGGTTGCCAATATCAATTTGCTGCTGAATGGGGTGCTTAGGATCATACCACTGTTTCATGGCCTCCCGGGCTTGTTGTTGCACTATAGCTGCATCTTGATGGCTTTTGCTCACCATTTTCGCAAGGGTTTTTACCCATTGGTCAGTGACTTCTCGCATGACCACATCTTCGGGAATAATGCTAAGGAGATTCTCCCAGTGTGGCATTTCCCTGCCTGTCATTAACTTGAACAGTGAGTGTTTAGTGCTTGCAGCTGGGCGTGCCCAGATTCTCATTAAAATAAAAGGGAGCATTTCATCCCAATTCTTTCCCGTGACCAACGCCCCTTTTCACAGTTCCTGCTTGATAGTTTGGTTCATACATTCCACTTGTCCTGATGCTTGGGGGTGATATGGGATATGCCACTTCCACTCAGTTCCCAGAATTTCACTTACTTGCTTGATGATGGCAGCGGTGAACGCTGGACCCTGATCACTATAATTTTAGGGACACCCCATCTAGTGAAAACCCGCTGAACTAATATGCTAGCCATTGTTTTGGCTGTTTCATTGCGAGTGGGAAAAGCCTCTACCCATTTAGTGAATGAGTCCACTATCACCAAAAGAAATTGATGTTTCTTTGCAGTGGTGGGCAGAGGGTCCACATAATCAATTTGGATCCTTTCCCATGGTCCCGCCAGGTCCTGATGCATCCATTGGCCCCTCTTAGGAAGACGATTGGGTTGGTGTCGGGCGCAAATTAAGCATCGTTGAGCCCAATCAATTGCATCCTGTTTGAAATTCGGCCACTGTCCCAACGATTGAATTGTGTTTATAGTTTCCTGCATACCAGGGTGTCCTCCAATTTTGGACCCATGGACTCATTCCAGCAGAACTTTCCTGGATACTTGAGGAATATAGGGGACCACTGGTGATTCTTTGGAGACCCGTACCCCATTCACCTGGTGAACCTCTGGCGGGGAACCATCAGGCCAATCACATTGGTTGTCCCATGGTTGGATTGCATGAATTTGATTGACTGCAGCAGACTTAATTTGATGCCATAAAGGCCATACCTCAGTGGCGGATCGCGCTGCCTTATCTGCTTGATTGTTTTGCGTTGCCCCCATCCAGCTTTGCGGTGGCTCTTGACCTTTACCATTTTAAGTTGCCTTCCTTGCACAGCCTGAAAAATGTGCTCCCATATGGTGCGGTGTTTAATGGGAGATCCTCTTATAGTTTCATAGTTACATAGTTACAGGGTCGGAAGGGACCTAATAGATCTTCTAGCCCGACCCCCCGCCAGGGCGGGAGAACAACAAAAAACCCTAAAAACAAACACCTCCCTTGGAAGTTGGTTCCAGCTCCTAGCCGCCCTGACTGTGAAGTAGTTTTTTCGGATGTCCAATCTGTACCTCCTCTCCATCAACTTGTGCCCATTATTCCTTGTTATGCCAGCAGGGGCTAGGGGAAACAGCGTCTCCCCCAAACCCTTCTGGTTCCCCCTAGTGAGTTTATAGACGGTCACCAGGTCCCCCCTCAGCCTTCTCTTGTGGAGGCTGAATAGGTTCAAGTCCCGCAGTCTCTCACTGTAGGGTCTGCCCTGTTGTCCCCGGATCATGCGGGTGGCCCTCCTCTGGACCCTCTCCATGTTGTCCACATCCCTCCTGAAATGGGGCGCACAGAACTGGACACAATACTCCAGCTGCGGCCTGACCAGCGTCGCATAGAGGGGGAGGATCACCTCCCTGGCTCTACTCGAGATGCACCTGTGGATGCACGACAAGGTCCGGTTAGCCCTGCCAACCATGACCTCGCATTGTCGGCCCATGTTCATCTTGGAGTCAATAATGACACCAAGATCCCTTTCCGCCTCCGTGCTCTCAAGTAGGGAGCTCCCCATCTTATAAGTGTGCTGCTGGTTCCTACTACCCAAGTGCAGCACCCTGCACTTGTCCGTATTGAAACGCATCCTGTTCCTGTCTGCCCACCCCTGTAACCTATCCAGATCCTTCTGCAATCTCTCTCTCCCTGCTAGCGTGCTCACCTCCCCCCAAATTTTGGTGTCATCAGCGAATTTAAACAGGTTGCTCTCCACCCCAACATCAAGATCGCTGATGAAGACATTGAACAGCGCAGGGCCCAGGACCGAGCCCTGAGGGACTCCACTACCCACCTCCCCCCAAGTCGAATATGATCCATCCACCACCACCCTCTGAGTGCGACCCTTCAGCCAATCTGCAATCCATCTGACCGTGTAGGCATCTATGCCACAGTCGCCTAGTTTATTAATTAGGATGGGGTGAGAGACGGTGTCAAAGGCCTTGCTGAAGTCCAGAAAGACTACATCCACCGCGACACCTGCATCCATGGCCTTTGTGACCTGATCATAAAAGGCAATCAGGTTGGTCTGACATGATCTCCCCCTAATAAATCCATGCTGATTGCCCCTGAGCATCATCTCGGATGCCGGCCCATCACAAATGTGCTCCTTGATGATCTTCTCAAAGAGCTTCCCCAGGATTGAGGTAAGACTGACGGGCCTATAATTGCCCGGGTCCTCCCTTTTCCCTTTTTTGAAGATGGGGACCACATTAGCTACCTTCCAATCGTCTGGCACCTGGCCCAAGCACCACGATCGCTCGTAGAGCCGTGCCAGGGGCCCTGCAATAACCCCAGCCAGCTCCCTCAGCACCCTGGGGTGGAGAGCATCCGGACCCGCTGACTTGAACGCGTCCAGCCCCTCCAGAAGCTCTCTAACCCGGTCCTCCCCAACCTGAGGTCTGAAGGCGATCCCCTCGCGTCCGGCTTCTATCACAGCAGGGAAGTCCCGGTCCCTGCACAAGAAAACGGAGGTGAAGAATTGGTTAAAGAGGTCCGCTTTATCCTCTGACGCAACCACCAGATTGCCCCGCATATCCTGCAGGGGCCCCACATTACCCGGCGCCTTCTTCATCCTCCCAATATATTTGAAAAAGGACTTTTTGTTATCCTTAATCCTGGACGCTAATCCGAGCTCTATCTCCGCCTTGGCCTTCCTAACAGCCCGCCTGCAGGCCCGAGCAGAGGAGGTATACTCCTCTTTGGAGATTACACCCCCCTTCCACCAGGCGTACGCTGCCTTTTTGGCAATCAGGCATTCCCTGACACCCTTGGTGAGCCAGGGGGGCTTTTGGACACTCCTCCCCCCCTTGCTTCTTGTCGGGATGGACACCCCTTGGGCCCCGAGTATTGTTTCCTTAAGGAACGACCACTCCTCTTGGACGCTGAG
Organism: Alligator sinensis; assembly: GCF_000455745.1. NCBI lineage: Eukaryota > Metazoa > Chordata > Crocodylia > Alligatoridae > Alligator > Alligator sinensis. The sequence continues at coordinate 76,800 of NW_005843177.1, forward strand.
TTCCTCTGCCCTCAAGGACCCCAGTTCCTCTCCCACTAATCTCCTCATCTCACTGAAGTTGGCCCTCCTGAAGTCTAGGGCCACCACCTTGCTGCGGGCCCTTGACACTCTACGCTGGATGGTGAATTCCAGCACGCGATGATCACTATTGCCCGGGTGGTCAAGAACCTGGAGGCCTCTTACCAGGCCTCTTACCAGGTCTTACCAGCTCTTGCCTCCTTGAATTCGTTAGCAACCCACCAGCCCAGCATTTGCGTTGCTCCTTTATGCACATATTCGCTATCTGTGACTATGACATGGGGCAGACAAGGATTGTTAGACATTGCTTGCAGGGCAATCAAGAGACGTGCGGCTTCAGCTACTTGGCTGGTGGCTCCAGGTAGCAGCCAAGCTTCTGTCCTTTGAGGTCTCACAATGGCACATGCTGCTTGAGCATCGTCCCCAACTCCTGCAAAACTTCCATCAATAAACCATAACATTTCTCCAGATTGCACCTGCTGTGAAGTCGCATTGTGGATATTAATTGGCCAGGTGATCTGTCCCAGAGAGCAAACATGTTCCTTCTCGGGCATTACCCAACCCCAAATATTGACCTCTGTTGAAGGGAGGGGCTGGAATCGAACCCTGGGGTTGTCCAGTGCCAATAGGAATTGACCTATGCGTGAGGTTGTTAATCCTCCCTTCAGCAATTCCCCATTTTTAAGCAATTGGTGGGGATTATGTGGTGTTCGAATACACACAGTTTCTCCACCTATTAGATATTTGAACTTTTGCAAAGCCCAATACATGCTTAACAGGGCCTTCTCACAAGTCCCATACTTCTGTTCCATTAATTGAAGCCTCCAGGAAGCAAACGCTAAGGGAATATCAACTCCATTCGGATTTTGGGTGGCCACAGCTGTCGGATGCCGATCCATCACACAACACCAGACTTCAACCTCCACATTAGGGATCCTAGAGCTAAGAGCCAGGGCATTTTTTAATTGGTCTTTTAATTTCATGAAAGCTGCTTGACACTTTAGGGACCACTCCCATTTTGCCCCTCAAACTGCTTGATGGAGCAGTTCCATTATTTCACTGCAATCTGGGATGAATTCCCTTCTAAAACCTACTAAGCCGATAAAAGATTGCAGATACTTTCGGTCGGTAGGTGGCAGCAACTGACAAATTAAGGAGAGCCGATCAGTGAAAATTTGTCTTCCCTGGCTAGAAATGTTAAGGCCTAAATAACGCACCTTCTGCCTATTTAACTGGGGCTTATTGCTGTTTACCTTACGACTGGCATCCCACAGCAGTTGCAAAACTATCTGAGTGCGTTGACAGCTTTGTTTCTCTGTGTCCCCCCAGATAAGGATATCATCCACATACTGCTAACAGAAGTCTCAGGCCGGCAACAATACCCGTTTCAGTGCTCGATGGAATAACGTGGGTGCGTTGTGATACCCCTGTGGCAATTGGGTCCGGACAAACTGCAGTCCTTGCCAGGTCAAGGCCATTTTCTATTGGTCCTCTGGATGAACTGGAAGACTCCAAAAGCCATTATCGAGATCCAAAACAGAAAACCATCGTGCAGAATTGGTTAGCTGGCTGACTATTTTGGGAAATAAAGCTACTACTGGTGTCATGGGAGTTGACACAGCATTTAATTTCCTATAATCAATGGTGAGTCGACAAGTGCCATTCGGTTTCCTGACTGGCCGTACTAGAGAATTAGCAGGGGAAACCTGAGGTTGAATAAATCTGCGCTCCCGTAAAGTTTGGATTACAATTGAAATATCCCAGACTGCTTCTCAGGGAATTGGATACTGCGATGATCGGGGGGAATCTTCCCCTGGAACGTGAATTGGTTCCTGACCTTTTAACAATCCAGCATCCCACACTTCTCCAAATTCTTCCCAAGCAGCGGGGATGGTTGCGGCTTTTAAAGTTTTGATGAAGTGGCAAGCCAGTTCCAGGGGTTGCTGAGCTGGGGTTTTGTCCACCCAAACACATTGATTAGCCAGGTCAACACAACAATGTTTTTAAAAGGGCATTCCAATAATAGGGGTGGCACGTCAGTCCAATTGAAACCTTTGCACCCGTTGTCGCAAGTTGTTCATCGATACCAAACCTGCCAACCCTGACTAGCTCCCCCCGTGGCTCCCGAAAAGGAAACAAGGAACTTTGTTTCCTGATCTTTGGGTGAAATAGCCTTACTAAAATTTAGCATGGATCCGGTATGGAAACAGAAAAGCTTTAGGCACCCCTCCTTCTACCCAGCACTGGACCCATGGTCTCCCGTCCTGATTAAATTGAAATGGGAAACAGTGGCTGAGACCATCAGAGGTGTAGCCTCAGTCTAAAATGGATGGGGAGGGTGACCTCTGCCCGCCCCGGCCCAGGGCGCTCCGAGCCCCACGGGCAGCAGAGGGGAGCCGACCCCAGCTGGGTCTCGGGTAAGAGGAGGGGGAAGCTGCAACCCACCCGGCCGGCTGCAACCCCCTCACCATAAAATAGCTGCACCGAAGGGTCATTGCAGCCACTGCTCCCCTGGGCTGGGCTGGGCTGGGCAGCAGATCCGTGCCTGCTTTCCTGGATATGCATCACTGGAACGATGCCTGTAATTTGCCGTGTACTTATTCACTGTTCACCTGACGGCTCGTAGTTCCTGAGCTGTTTGCAGGACAGCATCTCCTTTTTCCGCAGCCCCTTTCTGTGGATGTTGAAAAGCCCCTGCCCTTCTCTTCCGCAAGTGGATTTCTCTAAACCCAGTGTTTTCTTCTCCCCCTGCCTCCTTTTGGACACTGAAGCCTGTCAGGTTCCCACCAGAATAAATGTGCCGAGGCAGATGGAGTCGAGGAGACCCACAACAGTGTAGGGGGAGCCCGGTGGTGGGCTGCGAGGACGTGTGCCCTTCGTGTGCCAGGCTGACAGGTGCAGTTTAAGACTCTGGATCTGCGGATAAAAAGTGGATCGGTTTTCATCCAACTGCACCGTACTCTGGTTTCTCCTTTGTAGCTAGGTTAGGCTGGTGTAAATGGCAACTGCCTCTTCCTGGATCCATATTGAAATGTAAAATGCCCCACCAGATCCTTCTTGTGAGATCCTTCAAGTGAGGAGTTGCTCAGTTTATCCCTGGCAGCCAAATGTATTTCTTTTCTTTTCCTTTCCCAGGCTGGGAGCTGTTTGCTTGGCTGGCTTGGTAAAAATCAACCAGAAGCTGTGCAGTATTTTATCAGTGATGACTTGAAACCACGGCGAGCAGCGTGAGAGCCGTGTACCGCGGCACTCACTGCAGAGTCCTGCGCTGGTCTCCTAGTCAGGGCAAGCCGCCGTTCTCCAAAGAGGCTTCCTGATGGGAGGGATTCGGTAGCCAGGATTTACCGAGGACGAGGCCAGATAATGGGAGACCCTCACCTAAATACACCCAGTAGTGAGGGATGTAGGCTACACACTAATAAATCCTACTCATAACCACTGTCACTGCATAATCAACGTAGGCTGAATTGGTGCAGGGCTCTTTTCCACTCCCGCAGAAGGGCTGAGAAATGATGGTTTAAGGGAGACTGGTTTTAGGAACTGAAGGACTTACTGGTGGAGGTGGGTGTGTACTGGTCTGGATAGGAGCCTGGTTTTAATGATTGGCAGTGGATGTGGGCGAATGGTTTTATTAGGGCTGTATCAATAAAGATTTTTTGGGGCTGATACCAATGGCTGATACCAAAGTGGGCAACATGGATGTGATTGCTGATCTGCAGCTTGGACAGCAGCGTCTGGCTGGTAAGTGTTGGGGGAAGTTGTCTGGGGGGGCAGATCGAGTCAGGGAGGGAGTAGGGCAGGGGCAGGGGCAGGGGCAGGCACTGCCCAGCTAGGGCAGGACGGGGTGTAGCTCATCCATAGGGCACAGGGGAGGGGGGGCGGCTTCTGCTGCTGTATGCACCCCCAGGGTAGGTATGGGGGTATGTGCCCCCCCCCGACCTGTGCAAGGGGCGAGGGCAAGCTGGGGCCAGGGCTGGGGGCTGTGACAGCCTTTTTCTGGTGGGGGAGCTGGGTTGGGGCTGTGCTTGGGGCAGGCGGTAGCAGCACTGGGGCAGGGGTGTATGTGTGAGGTTTGACCTAGAAACCACTATACAAAGCCCAAGCAAGAGTCTCTGTTATGTAACTAATGCCCATCTGCAATGATAAGGAGGAGACAGTCTTAGATAAAGGTGGCTTGAAAACAAAAGCAGAATCAGAGGACTAGGGCAAAGAGCTAATTTAAATACTAAAAAGCACACCCCTAGGTGGGGAGAAAGTATGCTAATGAAGCATACATGTATGGAAATGAGATACATAGCTAAAACACAGGTATAGAGACATGCTCAGTAAAGAACTCCCTGCGTCACTCCCTTATAACCAATTAGCAAACAAGAATGCTTATGAAGGTCCAATACTCCCGTATAAAAGATGCTTAGAATTAAGAATCTGTGTGCTTGTTACGTGACATTATTCCGCTTGCACCTTTTATTGCTAGCAATAAATCTTCTTTATACTTTCACCCCTGGTATCTTTATTGGCTTTTGCATACCGGACACGATCCCAGACTTGAGCTGGGGCTCAACAATGGGAGGAGAAACAGTTTTTGGCGACCCAGGTGGGACTGCCTTAGATAGCTTTGCCCGGACTAACTGACGACCAGACACGGCTCCTCCTTATCAAATGTCAGGCGCGCCCCGGGATCTCTTTTCCCGGTGAGACTTTTGTTTCAGGGGGAGCTGGATCGCTGAGG
>NW_005843177.1:88475-96462 GCF_000455745.1 Alligator sinensis
CCTGGCCCCCCCCCCAGTGGCTCGACCCCCTCCAGAAGCAGGAGGCACCGTCCCTCCGTGCAGAAATCTCTGCCAGAACATGTTGGTCCAGTCACTGCTCCAGCAGACCAGCAGCTCCTGTTCTCCCAGCGGTCCTGACAGCATTTCCTCTGCCCTGGAGAAGACTGACCTAGCATTTCCTCTCCCCTGCCCTTACCCTGTGGATGTGACACAGCACCAACATCCCTCAAGGTTGTTTCCCAGGGAGCCGTGTCCCTGCCGGCTCTGACATGGTGTTGTGATGACCACCCCTGACTGGGACAGTTATTAGTGCTCATCTCCAGCCTCATGCGCTTAGCAAGAGCTGTGGGATGTGGGGTCTACCTTCTCCCCCATCTTCCACACACCGAAGCCTCCGTCTGCCTTAGTCCCAGGCCAGTGCAGGAGACGAGCGGGGCTTTCCCCGTGCCAGCAGCACCAGCGCTGCCCTGTGTGCTCTTCCCCACACGCAGGTGCTGGGACCCTGAGCAGCGCTGAGCAGAAACGTCCTGGAGAAGAGCCTGTGACGCTGGAGCTGCAGAGGACTTGCCCAGGGAGACTGGAGGAGAGGGGCTCCCTGACACCTGAGCCGGGCCCAGTGCAGAAGGGGCAGGGCAGGCCTCCAAAGCAGGGGCAGAGCCTGGAGGTGAGCAGGGCACCCGGTGCAGTTGTGGGGAGCACAACTGGGGCAGAGCGCAGGAGGAGCCAGGGGGGCCGTGAAACATGTGGGGAGCAGAGAAACCCAAAGAGCATCAAGCCTGTGGTGCCAAAGGCTGCAAGCAGCACAAGCTGGCATTAGCAGGCGCTCCCTCCCAAGTGCAGATAGCCAGGGGTGCTGGCACGGGAAGGCCTGGTGAGAGTGCATGGAGACGTGGATCCCTGCCTCCAAAAGTGCCGGCCCAGCTGCCTCGAAGGACCAAGCTGACAGACCGTGATGAGCTGGGCTGAGGCCGACACGTGAGGTCCCATGTCCACAGCTGCATCCACCTCGCATGTCAGCTGAGTAACGGGATGTTGCAGCCCTGCCTGTCCTGGCTCAGCCTGCAATGAGCTGTGGTGCGGAGTGATTGCAGACAGGGCTGTGGGGCTGGGAGCAGCTGGCCCAGGAGACACTGATGGTGCAGCGCTTGTGCCCGCAGCTCCGGGAGGTGTTTGAGGACGTGGCAGTGTATTTCACGCGGGAGGAGTGGGAGCTGCTGGAAGATGAAGACAAGGTGCTTTACCGGGACCAGATGCTGAAGACTTACCAAGCCCTCCTTTCCCTGGGTAAGGCTCTGGTTCTTGCTTCTCCATGGAGCTGTGTGGACTCTGACGTTTTGTAGTCATTCCCTGTGCTTCAATAGTCTCATCCTTGTGAACTTTCGGCTGATGGTTTAAATGCACCAGTACAGGTTGGGGGCGACTGGCTGGGTAGCAGCTGTGCAGAAAAGGACCTGGGGATGACAGTGGACAATGAGCGGAACAGGAGTCAGCAGTGTGCCCATGGTGCCAAGAAGGCTACTGGCATCCTGAGCTGCTTTGGTAGGAGCGTTTGCAGTAAAATACCGGAACAGGTTCCCCAGAGAGGTTGCAGAGTCACCATCCGTGGCAGTTTTCAAAGCCTGGATGGAAAAAGCCTTGGGTGGGATGATGTAGTTGGGGCTGGTTGTGCTTGGAGCAGGGGGTTGGACTAGATGTGTCCTTCCAACCGTAAATTTCTGTGATTCTAATACAAGGGCTTGTTTCATAGTTGGTTGGGTCGGAAGGGACCTGAGCAGATCATCAAGTACAACCCCCTGCCGTGGCAGGAAAAAGTACTGGGGTCAAATGACCCTGGCGAGGTGTTCGTCTAGCCTCCTCTTAAAGACCCCCAGGGTAGGAGCCAGCACCACTTCTCTCAGAAGTTGGTTCCAGATCCTAGCCGCCCTGACTGTGAAGTCGCACCTCCTGATGTCTAGTCTGAATCTCCCCTCTGCCAGCTTGTGACCGTTATTTGGGCTGGTCCTGCTTGGAGCAGAGGGTTGGACTAGATGTGTCCCTTCCAGCCGTAAATTTCTGTGATTCTAATACAGGGGCTTGTTCTTTCTTGTGTGCCGGGTTGAGCAATGTACCTTTTCCTAGGTCAGTTTTTTTCTTTTCTCATGCTTTCTTTTCATTCCCCTTCTCCCAGAGGATTTGCTTAGGGACGCACTCAAATGCTTTCTCTGGCTCAACAAAGATGACATAGACCATTTCTACATTCTGGCCTTTCACATGCAGTGAAATGTATGTCCGTCTGCCTCCTGGTGTCCATATTCATGACTCCCAGGGACTCTGTTAAACCCTGCAGTATTTGCCAACCTGTGTGCTCATCTCCCCTCCTGGGATGATCCTCTCATAGATTCATAGACATTAGGGCTGGGAGTGATCATCAGGTCCAGCCCCCTGCCCTAGGGGCAGGAAGTCAGCTAGGGTCAAAGGATCCCAGCAAGATAAGCATTCACATGTTTCTGAAAAGAGTCCAGAGTAGGGGCTTGCACCACCTCTGGAGAGAGTCTATTCAAGGCTTTGGGGGCTCGGACAGTAAATAAGTTTTTCCTTATGTCCAGCCTCAAATGGTCTTGGAGGAGTTTGTGGCCATTGGACCTTGTTGTCCCTTGGGGTGCTCTGGTGAAAAGACGTTCCCCCAGATCCCTCTGCACTCTCCCAAGCTTCTCCACATCCGTACTGAGTTGTAGAGCCCAGCACTGGATGCAGCACTCCCTCCTACCATTGTATTCCCTTGCCCACGTTCCCCACGTATTCTAACCCAGAGGTCTCCAGTGTCCTCCTTGGATGCCAGTCTCAGCTTGTAGGGAAGTGTAGCTTTCCTTGACATAGAGAGCTACACCCTGGCCCCTTTTTTCAGCACGATCTTTCCTGTACACGGTATAGTCATCTATACCCATGGTCCAGTCATAAGAGGAGTCCCACCAGGTCTCCGTTATCCCTTATGAGATCATAGTCATTTCTGTTTAGCAGAAGGACCATTTCCTCCTGTTTATTCCCAAAGCTCCTAGCATTAGTGTACAGGCAAGTAAGTGTGCCGTTGGAGGCCCTAGGCTTCCTTGCACTCAAGGAGGAGCTCTGTTTCGGGGCTAGGGTAGGAGTAGGAGGGGTAGCATATGAATTGCATCCTCTCGTTGGATAAGGAACATCCTTTCATTTGCCCTGGTTATGTTGAATTCCCCTGTCTCCCAGAAAAAAAGTTTCTTTGTCATCCACTGCTTATGGATGGTTTTCACTGCCAAATATGCTCGCTTTAAACCTTCACTGAGAATAAGTTCATTATCACTCATTTTTCAGTGGAATACCAGAAAAGATGAATGTTATCCATTCAGAAGTGTATGCAATATCTCTTCCTTTTGGTACCTTGAAAACAGTAAAAGCTTTATCTTTCTGCCACCCTGGTACATCATGGATCACTGCATCTCCATGCCTGTCCCTGGTTAATACTCTTTCTAAACCAGGGAGTGGTTGGTGCTTTCTTTTCTATGACCATCCCTCCTCCACCCGGGTGACAAGGACCATCGTCTAGTGAAGGTTTCTTCCTGCAGTGCCTTCTCTGTCTAAATGCCCATCCTCCCTTGTCCACCAAGGCCCTAGTAGAAACCTAGAGATCATGGATCCGTTCCCCAAATCCTTGTTGGTGATTCTGCATCCAGTACCCAGTTGTTACCCCTCTTTACCCACTGCCCCAAACAGGATATCGAGGTCCCACCCCTGCCTTAATCTGCAGCATCCAGCAAGGCCAGGGGCAGCTCTGGGGCTGTGATGATGAGAGCCGTGGGAAAATCTCCAGGTCAGAGGAGCGGCTGCCGGGTGAGTTGTGGCTGACCCCTCCACCCTACTCCGCTCTCAGAAATGCTCCGTGCCCAGAGTGACGGGGGACCTGGACACTGCAGACCTGCCCTGTGCTGACCTCAAAACACAGCACGTTATGCTATAATGTGCCCGGGACGTGTTGTTCCTACTCCCTGAATTTCAACGATATGAAGACAGGTGGCTGTTCCCTTCTTCTGCCTCTAATGCCACGTGTTGGGGGGCAATCAGGTTTGCTGTCTTGATTTTATTCAGCCCAGATCTGGTTTCCCTGGGATACTGTGACCTTCAATTTCCATCTTCATTCAGCCATGTAAAAGTTCCTTCCCCAGCCCAAGGTAGCTATATGTCTCTACCACCTTCTTCCAGGGCATGATGGGATTTGTAGTCCCCCCATGGAAATCAGGATGGTGTGCTGAGGCTCTATGTAGCCGTCAGTGTTGGACAAGAAACAAGCCGATGCTGTCCCTGGCTGCTCCTGATCAGGTTGACCTGGAACCCAGGAAGTTCCTGCAGTGCCTTCTCTGTCTAAATGCCCATCCTCCCTTGTCCACCAAGGCCCTAGTAGAAACCTAGAGATCATGGATCCGTTCCCCAAATCCTTGTTGGTGATTCTGCATCCAGTACCCAGTTGCTAACCCTCTTTACCCACTGCCCCAAACAGGATATCGAGGTCCCACACCTGCCTTAATCTGCAGCATCCAGCAAGGCCAGGGGCAGCTCTGGGGCTGTGATGATGAGAGCCGTGGGAAAATCTCCAGGTCAGAGGAGCGGCTGCCGGGTGAGTTGTGGCTGACCCCTCCACCCTACTCCGCTCTCAGAAATGCTCCGTGCCCAGAGTGACGGGGGACCTGGACACTGCAGACCTGCCCTGTGCTGACCTCAAAACACAGCACGTTATGCTATAATGTGCCCGGGACGTGTTGTTCCTACTCCCTGAATTTCAACGATATGAAGACAGGTGGCTGTTCCCTTCTTCTGCCTCTAATGCCACGTGTTGGGGGGCAATCAGGTTTGCTGTCTTGATTTTATTCAGCCCAGATCTGGTTTCCCTGGGATACTGTGACCTTCAATTTCCATCTTCATTCAGCCATGTAAAAGTTCCTTCCCCAGCCCAAGGTAGCTATATGTCTCTACCACCTTCTTCCAGGGCATGATGGGATTTGTAGTCCCCCCATGGAAATCAGGATGGTGTGCTGAGGCTCTATGTAGCCGTCAGTGTTGGACAAGAAACAAGCCGATGCTGTCCCTGGCTGCTCCTGATCAGGTTGACCTGGAACCCAGGAAGTGTTTCATCCTGGTCTCAGGCTGCATGAAATGGCTCCATGGCATGGGTGGGATTCAGAAGTTTTCAGGTTGTGGGGGGAATGAGAACAGGATGGGTTTCAACACTGACAAGTGCAAGGTGCTGCACCTGGGGAGGAAGAACCAGCAGCAGACCTACAGGCTGGGGAACTCCCCTCTCGTCAGCGCAGAGGCAGAAAAGGATCTTGGAGTCATTATTGATGCCACAATGAACATGGGCCGACAGTGTGGGGACGCGGTCAGGAAGGCCAACCACATCTTGTCGTGCATCCACAGATGCATCTCGAGCAGGTCCAAGGAGGTGATGCTCCCCCTCTTTGCGGCACTGGTCAGGCCACAGGTACCGCACTGCAGGAGGGATGTGGACAGCATGGAGAGGGTCCAGAGGAGGCCACCCGCATGGTCGGGGCAGCAGGGCAGGCCCGACGAGGAGAGGCTACAGGACCTGAACCTGTTTAGCCTCCACAAGAGAAGGCCGAGAGGGGATCTGGTGGCCAAATATAAACTCACTAGCGGGGACCTGTGGAGAATGGGAGAGACTGTGTTGCCCTGAGCACCTCCCAGAGTAACAAGGAATAACAGCCATAAGTTGTTAGAGAGTAGGTTTAGACTAGACATTAGAAGCCACTGCTTCACAGTCAGGGCGGCTAGGATCTGGAACCACCTTCCAGGGGAAGTGGTGCTGGCTCCTACCCTGGGGGTCTTTAAGAGGAGGCTTCATAATTACTTGGCTGGGGTCATATGAGCCCACTATTCATTCCTTCCCAGGGCAGGGGGTCAGACTTGATGATCTACTAGGTCCCTTCCCCCCAGCACTGGTGGCTGTGTGATGGAGCCTACCATGCCGGAGATCAGAGTTCAAGTCCCAGCTGCGGTGTCTTGGGGTGCGAGTGAGCAAACGGGGAAATTCTCCTTGCAGTGGAAAGGGGCCGTTGTGTTTCACACTTCAAGAGGGATGTGGATAACCTGGAGAGGGTCCAGAGAAGGGCCACTCGTATGGTTAAGGGCCTGCAGGCCAAGCCCTACGAGGAGACACTAGAGAACCTGGACCTTTTCAGCCTCCGCAAGAGAAGGTTGAGAGGCGACCTTGTGACTGCCTATAAGTTCATCACGGGGGCACAGAAGGGAATTGGTGAGGATTTATTCACCAAGGCGCCCCCGGGGGTTACAAGAAATAATGGCCACAAGCTAGCAGAGAGCAGATTTAGATTGGACATTAGGAAGAACTTCTTCACAGTTCGAGTGGCCAAGGTCTGGAACGGGCTCCCAAGGGAGGGGGTGCTCTCCCCTGCCCTGGGGGTCTTCAAGAGGAGGTTAGATGAGTATCTAGCTGGGGTCATCTAGACCCAGCCCTCTTTCCTGCCTATGCAGGGGGTCGGACTCGATGATCTATTGAGGTCCCTTCCGACCCTAACATCTATGAATCTACATCTATGAAGCCTGAGACTAGCACAGAGTCCAGGTTCAGGCTCATGCCAGGGCCTTAGACCCATTGCAGACTCCTGTGACAGGGAGGCCACCTGGGACCCATCAGCAGAGGAAAGCTCCATGGGTTCATTCCCTGCATCAGACCTTGCCCTGGAGGCAGACAGGAAGCACAGCCCTGCTCCTTTCAGAAGAGAGAGCCACGGCTCTAAGTCCTCCCCTCCTCCTCAGCCCATTAGAGCATGAAGCTATTCAGGTACTGTCCTAACACATGTGTCCCACATGCGCTTCTCCTAGCAGGGCCGGAGGTGATGGAGGTGACAGGTGGCCAGAAACTCTGAGAGTCTGGCTCTAAACTGCACCGAGTAGAAACCATCAGTCCGACACAGGGACCTGCCCCTCCCTCACGCCCAGCACTTGACCTTCATTTATTGAGGGAACACAAGTGCCACGGTCCAGGCCTGCTCTGAGGCCCATCCCAGCAAAAGAAATAGCAGCGTTTACCCCTTGCCAGCAGGGTAGTGGCTAACCTGGAGTTTCTCTTCCCCATGCAGGAGGTGCCTGGCTGCTGAGCAGAGCTGTGGAGCAGACTCCTGAGGAAGGGCCTGAAGACCTGGAGCCACCGTGGACTTCCCCAGGGCGTTTGGGTGAGATGGGCTCCTTGAGAATCGAGAGAGAGCAATGGCACAAGAGTCCAGGGAGGCTCCAAAAGCAGAAGCAGAATGTGGCAGTGAACCAGGTACCATCTCCAGCTGGGTGTGAGAGTGGAGAAGGGAGTGGAGACCCCAGAAAGAGCCCTGAGTCCAGGGAAGAATTTGTGGAGCTGAGAGATGTAAAGAGCCGCTGGAAAGAGGTACTGCATCCAAGCCAAGGCAGTGGGGAGGGTCTCAGAGGAAAGCAGCAGCTTGCTGCCATTCAAAGAGGCAGAACCCACCTCTTCCGTGAAGTCAGGAAAACCCTTAACCACCCATCACTCCTGGCTCTTCAAAAGATAAGGCACACCGGGAAGAAGCTCCACACATGCACCAAGTGTGGGAAGAGCTTCAACCGATCCTCCAACCTGACCCAACACCGGTTCATCCACATGGGGGCAAAGCCACATTCGTGCGCACAGTGTGGGAAGAGGTTCCACCGGTCCTCCTACCTGACCAAACACCGCCTTGTCCATACACGAGAGAAGCCACATCGGTGCTTGGAGTGTGGGAAAAGCTTCAGCCGATCCTCCCACCTGACTGAACACCGGCTCATCCACACCGGGGAGAAACCACATCAGTGCTTAGAGTGTGGGAAGCGGTTCTACCTGTCCTCCTACCTGACCAAACACCAGCACATCCACACAGGGGAGAAGCCACATCAGTGCTCGGACTGTGGGAAGAGCTTCAGCCGATCCTCCAACCTGACACGACAACGCCTCATCCAC
>NW_005843177.1:96542-105800 GCF_000455745.1 Alligator sinensis
ATCGGTGCTTGGAGTGTGGGAAAAGCTTCACCCGATCCACCCACCTGACTGAACACCGACTCATCCACACCGGGGAGAAACCACATCAGTGCTTAGAGTGTGGGAAGCGGTTCTACCTGTCCTCCTACCTGACCAAACACCAACACATCCACACCGGGGAGAAGCCACATCAGTGCTCGGACTGTGGGAAGAGCTTCACCCAATCCTCCAACCTCACCCAACACCGCCTCATCCACACGGGGGAGAAGCCACGTCAGTGCTTGGAGTGTGGGAAGAGCTTCCGACAGCTGTCTGACCTCGCCCAGCACCGACTTACTCACACAGGGGAGAAGCCACATCGGTGCTTGGAGTGTGGGAAGAGTTTCACCCGATCCTCCGACCTGACCAGACACCACCTCATCCATACAAGAGACAAGCCGCATCGGTGCTTGGAGTGTGGAAAAAGCTTCACCCGATCCTCCCACCTGACTCAACACCAGCTCATCCACACAGGGGAGAAGCCACATCAGTGCTCGCAGTGTGGGAAGAGGTTCTGCCTGTCCTCCTACCTGACCAAACACCAGCGCAGCCACACAGGGGAGAAGCGAGAGGGGACAAGCCACATCAGTGCTCGGAGTGTGGGAAAAGCTTCACCCGATCCTCTAGCCTGACCAAACATCGCCTCATCCACACAGGGGAGAAGCCACATCAGTGCTTGGAGTGTGGGAAGAGCTTCAGACAGCGCTGCAGCCTGACCCATCACCAGCTTATTCACACGCAAGAGAAGCCACACCAGTGCTTGGAGTGTGGGAAGAGCTTCACCCTGTCCTCCACCCTGACCAAACACCATCGCATCCACACGGTAGAAGCTTGTTCAGAGTACTGAATACTCAGTGTTCAGAGAGTGGAAAGAGCTTTACCCATCTTTCCCACCTGGTCCAGCACTAGGTCATCCACACACAGGAGAAGCCGTATTGATGCCAAGAGGAATGAGATAAGCTTCTCCCAGTCCTTTAACCTGGCCTGGCACCACCTTATCCATACGGGGTACACAGATCCTGTTGACCTTAGAGGTGCTTAGCACACTGTGATATTTTGGGGTGCTTCTTTTAGCCTGAAGCATTCACTAGTAGCCTCCTGCAAGGCAGGGAAGTCCAAAAGCCATGCTCTCTTTAGCCAGCCGAGGAAAAGGGGCTATACAGGCAAGTGTCACCCACATAAGCAGTTACAGCACGGCGTGCTATGACAGATAGCTTTATTGCTTAAAGAGGGAGAGGGGGAGGAAGGAATACAAAACTATGTTGAAAGAAAACCAAGTTGAGCAAAACAGAATGGGCTTGTTGGCCCTTTGATACGCGTCTGAAGGTACATAACTCTCATTTACTAGCTACATTTCAGGTAAGGATTCTGGATGCCCATGCTTCAGTTTGTGTTTCCAAAAATGCCTTTCCAGAGGCAATCTCCACCTAAACCAGGTGACCTGACCCTTAAATACTTTTTCTGACCACATCCCACCAGACAAGAGGGTTGCAATGGCCATCATGAAACTGGCCTATCCAGCCTCCACAACCTTGCCAACCAGTTCAGCATGGTCAGCCTGGTAACTGGTGAGGTATGCCTGCTGCTTAAGGAGATCGCTGCAAACAAAAATATCCACCTGGTGAATCCTCAACAAGTCATAGATGGCTTTAATGAGAAGGGGTTTAACTGCGTGGGGCCTTTAGACAGCACTCACACCCCAGTGCTGTGCCCTGCAGGGAGAGGGACGGCTTTCACAAACAGGAAAGGATATGCCTCCATCATCTTGCAAGCCATGAACTCAGGGCCGGTTCACAAGCATTTATACCGGGTGGGCCGGCGGCGCGCATGATGCTCCCGTGTTCAGAAACTCCCCTCTGCCTGCCCTTGTGGAGAAAGGACAGTATGTACCTGGCATGGAGAAGACAGTGATCCGTGGTGTCACCGTTCTCCCAGTTATATTAGCAGACGCTGCCTAGCCCCTGAAGCCCTGGGTCATGAAGCCTTATGAAGGAAGCTGGTTTTTAACTACCATCTGAGCAGTTGCAGGATGGCCGTGGCATGGGTGTTTGCCTGCCTGAAAGGATGATGGAGGGCGCTTACGTGCCGGCTTGAGGTGGAGCAAGAAAATATCACGGCCTCTGTAGTAGGGCTGTGCGAAATTTTGCCACCTGTTTTGTTTCGGTGCTGTTTCAAGCCGTTTTGACCTCGAAACTGCAAAGTCAAAACGAAATGGGAGGCTCAAAACAGGGTCGAAACAAAACAGGGCAGGGCGAAACGTTTTGAAACATTCAGAATGTTTCGAGTTTCGATTATGAAGCTGGGCTTACCTTCAATGGCTTCCGAAAGAGAAAGTAAAATAAGGGGAGGGGAGGAAGGAGTGCTCTCATTATTGACATGTAGCTGACTAGTGATTGATCCCCTTCCCTGAGGTCCCTTCCAACCCCAGGGCTCTGGGGGCGGGACAGAAAAACTGCATAAAAGGCAGCATTATTTAATTGCCCTGCTTTCTGCTCTGGGGTCACTTAGTGAGCTGTCTGCTCTAGCACCTCACCGTCACACCGCTGCGGCTAGCAGCACTGATTTTCTAAAGGGTTTCCTGCTTGCTACCCTAGCACGAGGGATTTCAGAATACCTTCTTCTCCTGGGTGCTTTTATTTTATTATTATATTCATTGATTTATTCTTTTGAATTTTATACTTACATTGGATAGGGTTACTCTAGAATTTACTCTATATAGGAATTTACTATATATATTTGTTTTTATACATTCATTCTTTGCACCACACCAGCGCTATTGAATTTATATAGAGAGACGATATATTTCTATCACTTTCATAAATTTCTTCTAGAATTTACTCTATATAGGAATTTACTATATATATTTGTTTTTATACATTCATTCTTTGCACCACACCAGCGCTATTGAATTTATATAGAGAGACGATATATTTCTATCACTTTCATAAATTTCTTGCCTGCCTGCACCACACCCAAGCCTAGATTTCTGAATTTATATACAGATATATTTCTATCGCTTTCATAAATTTCTTGCCGGCACCACACCTACATTTTTTAGTTTATATATGGAGACAGATATATTTTTATTGCTTCCATAAATTTCTTGACTGCACCACACCTACAATTTTTAATTTATATAGGAATGCAAATACATTTATATATTTCTTGAAAAGGAAGACATGAAACACATCATGAAGTGTGGTGGAAAGGCAGGTGGCCACCCTGGCCAGCCTGCAGGGAGGGGTGGAAGAGGGGGTAGAGGGAGAGCTGTAAGTTCCCCCCACCCCCACACCAAACTGAGACGCAGCCTCTTCCCTCCAGCTCAAAGGGACGAGGCTGCTACAAGCAGCAAGGAGAGGGGAGCAGTGCCACTGCCTGTGCCCAAGACTGTGTCCCTTCCACGTGCACCAGACATAACCCCCCCACCATGACGACAGTCACAACCAGCAGCACCAGCACAGCAGCCTACTCCACCCCTGTCTCACTTCCCATGCTGAGCCTTCCCGTGCCAGAAGAGCTGGCACCGAATCTGGGTCTCAGTGCCCTAGCAAGGGATGTTCTGGGGAAGGAGTGGGAATCAGCTGAGTTTGTGCTCGACACCCCTCAAGTTTCCCTTCGAGCCAGGTCTCCTTCCCCAGAAGGCACTTCAGAGGAGGTTTATGTAGAGGTGGAGGCGAGGGGCTCAGCTGAGTCTGCTCCTCCTCTTGCTGTGCCTCTGCCTGCTGAGGAGGGGGAAAGTGCAGAAGCATCCACAGATGCCCCCGCACCCCAGAAGCGAGCAGGTAGTGTGGTCTGGGATCATTTTGAGCTGGCAGACGATCCCACATATGCTATTTGTTTGTACTGCTGAGCCAAAACGAGCCGGAGCAAGGGAACAAAACATGAGCACCACAGGTTTGCTGATGCATCACCTTGGGCACCACACCTTGCCCTTGCCCCTCCTCAGCCTGGCACCACGGGAAGCATGCCCAAAGGGAAGTCCCCTCTCTCTCCAAAGCCCCCATCCCCGCCAAGCAGAGGCAGGCCACCCTGGAACAGTGGGGGAAAGGCGGACAGAAAGCAGGGCACGTTCCAACATCGAGCGAGATCACCCAGAGCATTGGGGAGATGCTCGCTGTCGATGGCCAGCCATTCTTCCTACTTGAGCAGCCAGGGTTCGGATGGCTCATGGCACTCGCGGTCCCATCATACCAAGTGCCCGCATGCACCACCTTCAGTGGGATGGTGGTGCCATCCCTGTAGGAAGCATGTGTGGAGTACTTGAGGGAGAAGCTGCACAAGGCAGGTCCACAGTTGTCCTTACACTTCGCTTCGAACATCTGGAGCAGCTGGGGTGGAGATCACACTTACCTCTCCCTCACAGGGCACTGATGTGACCAGTCAAGCTGTCGGTGAGCTCTCCTTCAAGCCAAGGTGATGGATGCATCCCATGCAGCAACAGAGATCATGGGGGCCATGAACTGCTTGGTGCAGGGGTGGCTCGCTGGGCAGGGCGAACTCACCCATGGGTTCATGGTCCCGGACAGCAGGGCCAATATGGTCAAGGTGGTCCATGATGCCAACGTTGGCATCCGCTGTGTGGCACACAAGTTGCACCTTGTTGTCAGGGATGCCTTGTGTCTGTCGGTGAGCGTGCTGCCCCCGCCAGCAAGCTCATTTCCAAATGCAGGAAGGTGGGGGCTATATCCACAGGAGCATCAAGTGGGGCAAGGTGCTGTGGGATGAACAAACAGAGCTGAACATCCTCAGCACAAAATCACACAGGACATGGAGACTCGGTGGAACTCCACATACCTGATGCTCGAGAGGCTGGTGGAGCAACAGAAGGCCATCCATGAGATAGCCCTGCTTGGGGAGATCAGTGGCCCCCTGAACAGAGCTGAGTGGGATACCATCTCCCAGATCTTGGTGGTCCTCAAGCTCTTCCTCGAGGCCACCAAGATCATCAGTGTCACTGAAGCCCTCCTTATCCAGTGTGGAAGAAATCAAACCTCGCGTTGTGGTTCTCTCAGAATTGACAGAGCCATCTTGGTTTATTTAGCACTCTACAAGTGATCACCAGGAGGGTTCTCAAAGGAACTCTGAACTCTATAAGTGTACAAGAGCAACCTTGAAGAAACAGGAAGAAGTTGATCATTCGTTTGTCACACGTAGGCAGTTTACTTTTTCAGCAAACACATTGCGTTCTGGGAACAGCTATCAGGTTCTGGTTCCTGGAAAGGAGGAGGTTAACATCTGCACACAGACAAAACAAGCCATGAAGGTTTTTCCTTATCTTAGAACATTTTAAAACACACAGCATCAGCATCTTCTTCTCTTCTCTTTCTCTCTCTTTGTCTCTCCTCTTAGTCAAGTAAGAGACCTGGTTAAACTTATTTCCACACCAGGTGATCCAGGTGATCCCCATAGTGTGGGAACTTTGCAGCCAAACGGAGAGCTTCCAGGGGATCATTGTGCCTGGCTGGGGCAGGCTGCTGTCACCAGATGTGCAGGCACTGGTGAGGCGGCTGAAGGAGAGCATCTGGAAGCAGCTTGATCCCTTGCGATCCAGTACAGTCCATGTGCTGGTCACCACGTGTGACCCAAGGGTGAAGGGCACCGTATGTGGCAGCCAACCACTGAATCAGTGGACGGAGGTGCTGGAAAAGAAAGTCAGGGAGGCAGAATGGTGGAGGTGGGGGGACGTGGAACAGGTGGGTCCATGTGCGACCCCTTGGCCTACTGGGCAAGCCGCAGCAAGGTGTAGCAGGATCTGGCCACAGGTGCCTGGGAACACCTGTCCTGTCCACTGACCAGCATGCTGACTGACAGGGTCTTCAGTATCACTGGGGATGTAGTGACATCCCACCGCACCTGCTTGGATGCTGGTTTGGGGGAGCGGCTGGTGTTCCTGAAGGTGAAACTCCCGGTGCTGGGGTTCCCCAAGCTCCAGGTGCAGACGGCCTGAGTGCCACCCTCCTCACTCCATCCACACCTGTTTCCTTTTTCTTTTTTTTTTAACCAGGTGCTGCCCCAGTCTCAGCTTGCCCCCCACCCAAAGCCCCTGCCCCGCAGCCAATGCTCCCTCTAAGGAGTAGCGGTGCGTGAGCGCACTGCCTCGGTCCGTGAGTGCGCCACCTCAATCCGGGGTGGGACACTTACCGAAGGGGGCTGGGGGCTGGGACGTGGAGGTCAGGAGCTGGGGCTGGGGGCTGGGGCCAGAATTGAGAGGCTGGGGACCGGGGGTTGGAGCTCAGAGGCTGGGGTCAAGGGCGGGGGGCTGGATGTTGGGGCCAGAGCCAAAAGGCTGGGGCTGGGGGCCAGAGGCTGGGGCCAGAGACCTGGGGCTGGGGGCTGGCTGGAGCCAGGGACTGGCACAGGCTCCACCAGCTCGGGAAGTGCTCTGCTCCCCCGCATCAGGGCCAGGGAGTGGAGCAGTTCCCCAGAGCTGGCGGAGCCCGTGCCAGCCCCCCACACCAGCCTCCATCCCTACCTTGCCTCACCTCAGGAAGGAGCCGCTGCCCGCCCCGGTGAGGCTCCGCGGGCTCCGGGACACTGCTCTGCTGCCCTGCCCTGATGCCACATGCCTCCTGGCTCCCCAAGGCAATGTGGGGGAGCAGAGCAGCGTCCCGGAGCCGCTGGAGCCTCATTGGGGCAGGCAGCGGCTCCTCCCGAGGATGGAGGCTGGGGCCGGGGCCTGGCGCAGGCTCCCCTGGCTCCAGGGAAGTGCCCCACTCCCCGGTCCTGATGCGGGGAAGCAGAGCACTTCCACAGAGCTGGCAGAGCCCGTGCCAGGCTCCCGCCCCCACCTCACCTAGGAGCTGACCCTCAGCTCCGCTCCAGATGCACAGCCTAAGGCTGTGCGTGACCACACTTTTAGTTGTGCACGGCCATGCACGCACGCACCTTAGAGGGAACCTTGCCCCCAGCCCTGCTCGTGCCCTTTGCCCCCAACCCAAAGCCCCTGCTCCCCAGCCCAGGCTCCGTACTTATCAGCAGCTACCCAGAACCTGGGCTGCCTGCAGCTGGGAGGCTGCAAACAGCTGCTGCCTCCCAGCCCTGGAAGCAGCCCAGGCTCCGTGGAGGCACCATATATTAACGATGCTTCCTGCTTTTGTGTGGAACCCCACATGGCAGGGCACAGCGGGGGGTGCAGAAAGCTGCTGCTCTGAGCTCCCCACCGCCCTGGCCGCGCTTCCCCTGCAGGCAGGGGCAGCAGCGAGGGGCACAACCATGCGTGCTGCCCACTGCTCCCGTGCACACAGGGGAAGTGTGACCAGGGCAGCGCAGAGCTTGCAGCCGCAGCCAGCTTCCCTGTCCAGCCCCTCTGTGCGCTGCTGCTCTGGGTCACACACACAGCGCTCCGGAGGGCCCAGGGGAGGGCAGCAGGGCTGGAAGCACAGCGTGTGTGACCCAGAGCGGCAGACCAAATCTCCTCAGGCTGGGGCCCCAGGCCAGGCCAGGCCCTTCCCGCTGCTCCCTGCCCTGAAGCCTCCCTGCAAGCCTCCCTGGACCTGGCTGCCCCCGGGCCGGGCGATGCCTCCTGCAGGGCTGTTTGCTGCAGCTGCTGGAGCTCCAACAGACCGGTGGGATGTTCTTGGGGGAGGACACGGGCAGTGCCCACCAGACACGACCAGCCTCCAAAGGGCGGCCAAGATGGGCACCGCTACCAAGTGCCTGGGGCAAACCAAGAAAACAGGGAAGGCAGGGAGGGCATGGGAGAGCGGGGGTGGACACTGCAGGCTGCAGGGGCTCTGGACTGATGCTCCCGGGCAGGGGCCAGTGAGGCCAGAGAAGGTGTGGGTCAGGGACAGGCCTGGGAACTGCTCCCTGCCAGCTGGTGCAAGGTCTGGGACTGTGTACAGGTGCAGGTGCAGGTGCGGGTGGGGATAGTGCAGGGGGGAGGATGGTGGCAGCACTCATGTGTCTGTGCAGGGGGCAGGCCAGGAGCCTGTGGAGCTGTGGGGTGAGTGAGCAGGGGGATGCTGTGGGGGGGTGGGGGGGGTGGCAGGTGGCCCAGGGCTCTGTGTATACTTCAGGGGCAGGGTATGGGATGCCAGGCTGCAGGGTTTTCACACATTGACCTGCAGCTGCTGCCCAAAAGGCGTGAAGTTTGTCCCGGGAGAGAAGGGACAGCCCCATCCATACCCCAGTCTGTGTCCGAGTCCCTGCAGGAGCTGCCCCTAGTTGTGCTTGGCTGAGCCCAGGGCAAGCAGCTGCCGAGCAGTGCGGGGGAGCAGGCTGCCAGGGGTAGGGAGGGCTGCGGGTGGGATTCGGGGGTTATGGGGGAGTTGGGAGGTGGGGAAGGGGCATCTTTGCAGGTTTGTCTTGTGCCCAAGGGCATGCAGATGGCTTCCCCCACACCTCACTGGGAAGGCATCCCCCAGCAGCTCCCTGCAGTGTGGACGTGGGAGCCTGCACAGGGGGTGGGTAGGCTGAGGGGGCAGACCAGCAGTGCCCGTCAGCACAGCTCAGGCCCCTGGTCAACAGCCCCAGGCCTGCAGAGCTGGCAGACCAGGAGATGCACTTACTGTTTCCCTTCCATCCCCAGACCCTAGCCCCCATGTCTTTGTCTGGGCCTCTGTTCCTGTTGCCCACCAAGTCCCATTTCTTCTGGCTGTCCCCATGCCCCACTTACTCCCCCATACTCCTGCACAGCTGGCCTACTGCCCAGGGGCACAACATGGCTGCGCGATTGCCCCAGGTCCTGGCTTGGGCCTGGGGAGTAATCGGGGTGTAAAGCCCCCACTGCAAGCTCCACTACAGCTGTCAGGCAGGGCAGTCACCTGGCCATGGCCCTTCTTTGCCTAGCAAGCTAGCTGAGGAGGGACTGGGAGGGAAAGTGGTCCCCACTGCAGGTCTCAGCAAAGTCTCAATAGGGATTTTCAGAGCTCCTCCACCTGGGACCAGGCTGCGGTGGCTGGGGCAGAGAAGCAAAGGGTTTTTACCCAGTGCCTGGGCTAGGGCTCTTGGCTGTGGAGGAGGGGGAAGAGGGGACTGCCCCCATTACAGGTGTCTCTATTCTTTTAGTGCATCCCACAGGAACAGCCCAGCCTGAAGAAGGAGAACATTGGGAACCTGAAAGCCATGAGGCGGCCAGCACTGCAGCACAGGTAAGCAATAAGCAGGTAAGAAATAAGGGGCCCCTTGGGACTCGGAGCGGGGGGGCAGCAAAGGCACCAGTCGCAGGGCTCAAGTGCCTATATACTAATGCTAGGAGCATGGGGAACAAGCAGGATGAACTAGCGCTCCTGCTTGCAG
>NW_005843177.1:107855-108186 GCF_000455745.1 Alligator sinensis
GGATAACCTGGAGAGGGTCCAGAGAAGGGCCACTCATATGGTTAAGGGCTTGCAGGCCAAGTCCTATGAGGAGAGACTAGGGTATCTGCACCTCTTCAGCCTCCGCAAGAGAAGGTTGAGAGGTGACCTTGTGGCTGCCTATAAGTTCATCACGGGGGCACAGAAGGGAATTGGTGAGGTTTTATTCACCAAGGTGCCCCCGGGGGTTACAAGAAATAATGGCCACAAGCTAGCAGAGAGCAGATTTAGACTGGACATTAGGAAGAACTTCTTCACGGTTCGAGTGGCCAAGGTCTGGAACGGGCTCCCAAGGGAGGTGGTGCTCTCCCCT
>NW_005843177.1:108310-128245 GCF_000455745.1 Alligator sinensis
GGACTCGATGATCTGTTGAGGTCCCTTCCGACCCTAACATCTATGAATCTATGAATCTATAAATCTGGTGTGTGTATGGGCTTAAACTGGTAATAGGTGTGCATGAACCTAAACTGGTTATTTTGAATGTGTGTGTATCTCATTTGCTAGTGTGAGTGTGTGTGTGTGTGTGTGTGTGTGTGTGTGTACACATATATCTATATGGCATTGTGTGCATGATATGTGAATTAATGATCTGTATCTAACTTTTGGGGTGTATAGTGTATGTTCTTGAATTGGTGATACGTATGCATGTGCCTAGGCTGGTTTAGATCTGTATGTGCCTGAACTGGTAGTGTGTGTGTATATACACCTAATTGATTTGTGTGTGTTTTGTATATGTGCAATTGTGTCAAACTCTCCTAACAGTGCAATACATAGATCCTGAGTTGGCCTGACCCCCCAGGTCAAAATTGGAGCCCGTGGCAGCTGTGGCCTGTCCCTTTGTAGCACTGCTGCAGCTGCAGGTGGTGCCGGAGGAGCAGAACCCAGGAGGACTCCAGGCAGGAGCTGAGGGGGCAAGAAATGTCTTTGCCCCCTCAGCTCCCCATGGTGGTCGGCACCATGGCCAGTAAAGCAGCAGCTGCAGAAGCCGGTCCAACAATGGGAGGTGTGGGGCAGGAGGTGATGCAGACCATGCAGCCCCCTCCTGAGGCTGAGATCCCCTCAGAGACCCCCCCAGCTGGCACTGGAGCACAACCTCCCCACCCCACAGACCTGGCATTACTGCCCTGGGTCCTCTGCTACATAGCAGCCAAGGGGCTGCAGGAGTTTTGCAGCCGCCTGCGGAGCTCTGCCAGTGCTTCCTGGAGCCCCAGCACCACAGCAAGGAGCAGGTGCTGGAGCTGGTGGTGCTGGAGCCGTTCCTGGCCATCCTGCAGAACTGGGAGTGGGGGTGCAGTGTGAAGACCTGGGCCGAGGCCGTGGCCCTTTCAGGAGCGTGCAGGCACTCTCACCCAGCTGTCACTTTACTCCTGCACGTCTGATCACTCCTACTCGCTCCCACCAACTGCCACTTTCCTAACCGCTGCCGTGGTGCTTCGGCACCACGTGGTTCCCAGCTGCATGGTCATGACCACAGGACTCAGCAATCGTCTGCAGTCCTCTCCTGCCTCCCACCCTGACTCTTATCTGAATTTCCCTCTCGGGTGGAGGGAGGCAGGGACAGCCCCACAGTCCCAGGTCAGAAGTCTTCACTAGGCAGAGGCTTCTGGTTGTGGGGGGTGAAGGTTGGAGGCTGCCAGGACTTGCTGCTGGGCTGCTAGGTCCTGCTGCCGGCTTCCCCTGGATCCTACTGCCTCTAGCACCTGTCATCTTTGACAGGCAGCTAGGACCACATAAATGTTAATTTTCTAAATAACTTAGGGGCCCTACGGGATGGATAGGCTGGTCTGGCAGTCTGGGTCTGGTCTGCGGGCCATATTTTGCCCTCCTCTGCTGTAAATGGGTTAAGTCCACTCAGTTTCCCAGTCCCAAAGAGTCCTACAGCACACTTTTCCCAGTGTCCCTTCTCTCCACCAGGCCTACAGGCAAGATGACAACATCCCCTTGGGGTAGCCCTGTGCACGTAGCAAACCTGTTTTCAGACTCTTTGCTTGGAGGCATGGACTCTGGTTCCCCTCTCTGGTGACTGCAGTGCCTAGATTTGAAGCAAGCACAGAACAGAGTGGGTTGAGGTGATTGTTCTTGATGACAGCCCTGGGGCAGCGCAAAAAAAGTCCTTTTTTGCACAGCAGGGTTTAATTTTAGGCCTTGCAGGGATGTCTGTCCATGTCCAGACAACAGGGTCTCCCCAGGGTTTCTCTTCTACGTTGCAAAGTGAAGCGTGCTCTGTGGTTGTGGTGGTGAGTAAGGGAGGGGGCAGAGCTTCTCCTTTGCTGAGGAGTTACTTTACTTTCTGTACAAAAAGGCCTTTTGTGGTACTCTGTGCCTGACTCTGGGGAAACAGCCATCCCTGGGGAGTGATACAGAGTCAACACCCTTTCTGCAAGCATCCCCAGAGTTTTGCAAAAACAAAAAACAAAAAAAAACAAAAAAAAGGAAAAGGGAGGCAAGCTAGGTGTGGAGGGGGCTAGAAAATAGAAGAGGGCAGTGAAAGGGGAGCAATGCTCTCACTCCCTCCTCCCCTTTCCTTACTGCCGGCTGCATTTCTCAATGGACAGTGGACCCTTTTTGTCAAGACTAAAATAAAATTAAGGCATTAAATATATGGGGTTTCTCTTGGTTGCACTATTCATTTTACTCGCTGGGCAAGGCATGGGGTGAAGGCTTCACTTCTGTTCCTCTTTCTATTTGCAGCATCCTCTCAGTGCAGCTGAAATAATCTAGAGGAGTAATTTGCAGCCAGGGTGACTGGGCACTCTGGAGGGCCATGAGATTTTATTAATGGTGCCACACACTATTAGCGCTGCTCATTGTGTATATATCCATACATGATTCATAAGATAAATCCAGAAGTTTCAAAAAGGAATCAGTAATGTCAAAATATGCTGCCCTGTTCTGCCTTTTCTGAGCTCTTTGCATCAGAAGATGTTTGCTGGGTTTTTTTAAAGTCAAGAAATCAGTGCAAGATAACAACAACATCTATTTGTGTCAAGAGCAACATTAGGGTGTTAAGGCCTGCAAAGGATTGATTGGAAGTCCCTGCATTGGCTGGGAATTGAACCCAGGTCTCCTGCATGGGAGGCAGGAATTCTACCATTGAACCACCAATGCTTGAGGTCCTAATGGCTTTATCCAAGTCCTGAAAAAGAAAAGATAAAGGTCACCCTTCCCTCCCTTCTGGTTCACTCCAATGAGAAGCAGGCCCAAGATTCTGGGTGATCTTGAACCTCATGATCCAAAGCTGATCAAGAATCACTGGCCAGAACTGAAAGAAACAAAGAGGAAAACACTATAACGACGGGGAAGTGACTGGGCTACCTTTTGTGTCTTTGTTTCTTTGTCTTGGCTGCCACAAGGACCCCAGATCCCTTTCTGAGCTCCTGCTCTCCATGTGACTCCCTCATGCTCATGCACCCATGGCATATCATTTTCCAAAAATGCATGGATTTCCAGTTTTGGGGGAGTTGATCCATCCGGGCACGGCAGGGCAGGATGGGGTGCTGACCCAGCACAGAGGTGTGGAGAGGTGGGCAAGGGCAATTAATCCTCTCTGACCTGGACGTGTCCATCTCAACCCCACAGTTTGGACTGCCCCCCGTCCATGAGCTGGAAAGCTTCATGCTGTGGGCCAGATCCAGGCCATAGGCTGTATTTTGGACACCCCTGCAAATATGGGAAAAAAGGAGAGAAGGCCCAGTCTCCTCTTTGCAAGGGGGGGCAGTGCAAAGAAGACACACCAGAGGCTCTGCTGAGACTTCAACTCGGATTACTGGATTCAGAGCCCAGAGTGCTGGCCATTACACCACAGAACCAACACAAGAAGTGGCTCATGCCTACATGGAGAAGCCTTGCCAGAGGCCACCTGCCCAGGGCAGCCGGTCCCCCAGACTCCCCGAGGGTCCGTGGGGAAGGGGACGTGCGGAGCTCCTTTCTTGCCCTCCTGCTGTGGTGAGAGCTGCAGCAGCAACCACAAGTGCCAGGCTTCATGGGTGGTTAGGGTTGAGTAAAGCTTTGTTTTGAGTATTTCCCTGGGCCAATGTGGTGCCTATCTTCAAGGAAGGGAGGAAAGTCGATCTGGAGAACTTCAGGCCTATCAGCCTGACCTCTATCCTGGGGAAGATCTTGGAAAAAATTACCAGAGACCATTCTTGACGAACTGGCTGATGGCAACATCCTGAGGGATAGCCAGCACGGGTTTGTTACAGGTAGGTCTTGCCTGACCAATCTCACCTCCTTCTACGACCAGGTGACCGATCACCTGGACAAGGGAGAGGAGATTGATGTCCTATATCTTGATTCTAAAAAAAGCTTTCGATCTGGTATCCCATGATCATCTCATTGAAAAACTGACCAACTGCGGCCTTGGCTACATCACAGTCCACTGGCTGGGTTGGACCCAGAGACTGGTACTTGATGGAAGTCAGTCATCGTGGTGCGCAGTGACCAGTGGGGTCCCTCAAGGCTCCGTCCTTGGGCCTGCACTCTTCTACATCTTCATTAATGATGTGGACACCGATGACACCAAACTTTGGGGTAAAGCGTCCTCACCTGTGGACAGGATGGTCCAGGCTGATCAGGATGGTCAGGATGATCCACGCTGACCTTGACAGTTTCAGAAAATGGGCGAGTGAAAACCTGATGATGTTCAGCACCAAAAAATGCGAGGTACTCTACCTTGGGAAGAAAAACCCTCAGTACGCTTATAGGTGCAGCAGTGCTACACTTGCTAGCGCCACAGCCGAAAGGGACTTAGGGGTCATGATGGACCACAAGATGAATATGAGCCACCAATGTGATGTTGCTTCTGGGAAAGTGAGCAAAACTCTGGCTTGCATCCAGAGATGCTTCTCTAGCAAATCCCAGGATGTCATCTTCCCGCTGTACTCAGGCTTGGTGAAGCTGCTGCTGGAGTACTGCATCCAGTTCTGGGCTCCACAATTCAAAAAGGATGTGGAGGCACTTGAGACAGTCCAGAGGAGAGCCACACGCATGATCAGAGGGAAGGATCATGGAAGCCATCCACAGAAGGAGAGGAAAGGGGACGTGCGGAGCTCTTTTCTTGCCCTCCCACAGTGGTGAGAGCAGCAGCAGCAGCAGCCACAAGTGCTAGCCAGCAAATCACCCACAGAAAAGTTACCTTCATGAGTGGAACATGAAGAACATTAAAGTGGAGAGATAATTGTTAACACCCAAGAAGTGAAGAGTAATGAGTTTTAAAGTTAATGGACATCTTCAACTACCTGAATAGAAATGTCACATCTGCTACCCTGGGAAGCAGGAATCTATGCTGGAGTCTTCTATCCTGGGCAGTTTCCCCTCTTAACACACACCTGGTGATTTGGGGTAAAGGTGTGTTTTGTACGTGAGAAAATATGGTAATGTATCAAAGATCTTGTCTGACATATGTAAGTAATCCTGTAAATGAGGGTTGGCTGGTGCACTTGATCCTGGCACTGGATGTGGCCTTGGGGTCGGGTGGTTTGAAGCACTCCATGGGCCTGCACCTAGATTGGAGTAGGGGGAGGAGGACCATGGCCAGTCATGAGAGGCTTTGCTAATGCTACGCCAGGGCTAGATCAAAGCTGTGCCAGGGACAGAGCCAGGCAGCCAGGTCAGAGCAGCGATCCTGCCTCAGATCTCAGCCTAATCATTCCAGCCCACGGCTGTGAAACCTTGCCGACCTCTGTGTTACAGCGTGGCTGCAGCAAGCCAGTCTCTGTGGGATGTATACAAGAATGGTACCTTGTGGCTGACATGGCTGGGATTACAGCCCCTATCTTCTGCCCGTACGTTTGAGGCCCCAGCTGGTTGCACCCACATGTTGAAGAAGGGGCCAGGGACCATCAGTCCCTGCAGCTGATGTGGGTTCAGATGCTGCACCCAGGAGTCGCGTCTGTACACAGTGGCCTCCTGGACCCTCCCATGCCTGATAGCCATGAGTCCCAGTGTCTGCTTGGTCTATGCTTCCCTGTTTCTAGTCCACTGAAACCAGCAGCTTTCTGGGCCCTCCCCAGCCCTGTACTGCTGGGCTTCTTTTGTCTCTGATCCTTCTTGCCACTATTCTCAGGAAGACCATTTCCAGGTCAAGAAAGAGTGCAATGCTAGACCCACAAGTAAAAAGGGCCCTGACAGACCCCAAGGAAAGGTTTGTTACCCTCTTGAGGGGGGAGTGGGCTCTGGAAGGCCTCAGCAGCACATCCTGGGGGACAATCAAGGGAAATCCCAAGGGATCAGGCACTTCTCTTCTGTTCACCCTTCTCAGAGAAAACAGATACTTCATACAATCAGAATAGAAACGGAGAAAACTGCTCTTGACATATTTACTCACTCACCACACCCACTTCCCTACCACAAATTAGCCCCCCCAACCCAAGTTGGGATGTGTGTCTCAAGTGAGGAATCCGGATTTTCTTCAGTGGACTAGAAACAGGGAAGCATCTCAAGCGTCTCCGCATCCTTTTTGAATCGTGGAGCCCAGAATTGGATTCAGTACTCCAGCTGTGGCCTCACCAAGGCTGAGTACAACAGGAGGATGACATCCCGGGTGTCCCAGCCGCCTGTGGAGGGTTTGGGATTGAGAGTATAGTCAGGGGTTGAACGGTAAGAAAGGTTTATTGACTTAACAAAAACACAATTACGCGTAGTAACAAAACAAACAATGACAGACAAAAGCAATTCATGTCAGCAACTTATCGGCAGTCCTCTCTGATGTCTGATACACAGCAAGCTTCTCTTTCCATAAAGTTCAGTGAAGTCAGGCATCCCTGAACAGCGCTGTCCGAGGGGTACCGGGAAGGACCCTGGAATGTAGTCCTTGGGCTCCTCAAGGCCCACGGGCCCACTGATCCAGGCAACAGCTAACTAATCCTTTTCACAGAGCTGTAGTTTGCTTCTGAATGGTTTCCAGATATTCCAGCCAATTTAAAGCTTCTGAATGGTTCTGATAACGTACAACTACTCAGATTCCTTTTTCTTCAACTGTCCTTAGACTGACCAATAGCAGTACAAGCCTTGCATTCCTTTGTAAGGTAATTTTAACTATGCCACAGGGCCTTACTACTTCATAGCAACAACATATAGCTTAATATCTAAACAAATACAGAAAAACACTTGCTCTAATCTTCATAGAGCCTTCAGCAAGCACCTTTATCGCACAGGCACACTTTTCAGCTGTCACACTCCACCTCTTGCTTGCTGAAGCACTATGATGGCTACACCTGAAATGCTAAAGCCACATGCACTACATTGAGAAATGGGGAGGGATCTATAAATTTAACTTGCATAGCATAGACAGATTTAGAACAACAACGATTAAAACACTATTTAGCTGTTGCCACTAGTGCAATGCAAAATATTAAGATGCTTAAGATGGTTAGCCACGTAGCTGAGGTGGCACTTGGTGACACATGAATAGTACAGATTACATCATACCATTTACCAGACTCAGGCACGTTGACAGCTAGACTGATGATTCGTCCACCCTTTCAAGCAAGGAGAGCCAAATGAGTGCTGTGCCGAGCCTTTGCCTCAAGGCTATGCAGCTTATTTTTCACTTTATTTCAGTGTTTTAATCGTGGCATGTCTACATCTGATACCCATGAAGTGAGTATCATAAAGTTGAGAGGTATAGTCTCAGAGGAAATTTCTGACTATTTTAGGGCAATAGTATGGTTACTTAATTGCAGTAGAGCAACGGCTCCACTTTTAGCTCCTAAGCAACACGAATTGCATAAAGTCCAGGTGGTACCATTTTCATGCAGCAAACGACCTGGTCCTTCCCAACAAACACGTTGCTCTATTGTTACATATGACACATTAGGTAACTCATATATGCAGGTCATGTTAAGTGGGCTTGGAGGCCAGCCTCTCCATAGGGTCCCTAATCCAACCAAGATGCTACTAATTTGAACTAAGGGGGACTGTGCTACATACCGAGGGCCATCAGGGGTAACTATTTCCCATATGGGATGATGCAGATTCCGGTCCCAAAGGCATCCTCCTCCTAGCCCCGTGTTCAGCAAATAAGCAGTGGTCCAGTTTCCCTCTTTTACCCCCTGCACCAGGAATGAACATTTTCCTTTATCACAGCCTTCCCAAGTGGTAATTCAGGTACTTTGATAGGGGTATCTCTCTTTAAATGTTGCAGGCATCCCATGATGCTTTAAGCCAGGGGGCCATTCTCTATTTTTAACGTTGTTTATTATCTGAGGAAAATGCGTATTCAGTGATAACTGGAGTTGTGCATACACAGTACTCCGAGTTTGATTTCTGTCTGCTTTAAAAGCAGTGTCCATCATGACTTGGGCAAGACGGGCTGTCTCTAATCTTACATCAGTTAGCAATTCGTCAGTGTGCTCTAACGTTTTTTTCTTTTAGCATGCCTCCCCTAGCGAGTAGCCCTACTGCCTGTCAGAGATTGGCTACTCCTTCAGTGTTTTTCTGGGATTTATCCAAGTTCCACACATTCATAGCAGAGTTAAGTCCGTCCCAAAGATAACCTGGACTATCTCTTCATCTGCAGGACTTAAGTGCACTTATGGAACGGCACGGGCGGTGTCGGGGCCTCTCATGGGGGAACGGCCAGAGATAGTAGTGAACACTCCGTTTTTTTACAGATCACATTTATCTTTCCTTCTTGGGGAGCCTGTAACCATGCTTCACCTCTCAGAGAGTGAAAGAGCTCCCACTGTCGCTCATGGGGATGATGCTGTATCGGGTTAATGAAACGGCATTGTCCAGGCAGAATCATAGCACTGATTTTCTTTAGGAACTTTACTGGTATACAAGGATGGGGATAAGTGGTGGAGACTTGCGGATCAAGCCTCCTTCTGGTTGTATTAAAGTGGGTACCATTCCACCACACCTCTGTATAGGTGTGATTCACAAGCTATGTAATAACTTTGTTCTAACCTGTAATGCGCTTTCTCACCTGGTGGGCTTTACACCATTGCTGGAGAGTGTTGTCAGCTGTAGGAATGGGAGGGGGCAGATTCTCTCATAAACGCAGTGGCTCGAGAGGCTGAACAGATGCAGAATGCACTATTGGGTACACAACCTCAGGGACGGTGAGCTCAACGGGGTTCCCCTCAGGAAGTATGTAACAACAAACTCCCAAACGAGCAGAGCTACAACAATCCCCTCCCCTCCCACAGTTAGCCACTCCAGCCTTCAGGTAGGGAATGAACTCAAGATAATAACGGGTGCCACAGGTGCACTGACAGTTACCACCTTGCCAGTCAACTATCCCGTTTCTTCTACTCAGAGACACAGCGTTGCAACATGTCCTTGATATTGATGGATTCTATCCATGCAGGCTTTTAACACTGGATGCTTTCTGTCAAGGGTGGTAGTGATGTGACAGCAGCTGTTAAGGGGTCAGTATTAGCATTCAAAGCTCGAAAGTCAATAGTCAACTGCCACCCTCCATTTGGCTTGCGCACTGGCCACACTGGATTGTTATATGGAGAGTGAGTTTGAATAGTAGTCTAATCTTTTAACCGCTGGCTGATAATACACTGAATAGGTTGGGTGGCCTCGGGGGGAGTTCGATACTGGGGTCTGTGTACTCCTTTCATAGGAGGCAGGGTTAGTGGGATCGTGCTACATCGAGTTACAGCTGTTATAGCTGTTTCTTCTGGTTCTCGGTGAAGCACTGCACAGTCAAACTGCCAATTCTCTTGTTCAAGGGCAAACCGCTGCCCTCTTAGTACATTAAGTCCCAGTAAGCTTGGTCCCCCTTTAAGTATTACTGCTGCTGCTGTTACCTTAGAGCCATTAGGTAACGCAAAGGTTGCTCGGACCAGATGTCCTGGTCGTCTGGTGCCTCCGACTCCAATTACTTGATAAGGGGTTCCTTTCTCCCCTTTCCAATCTGCGGAATTTAAAATGCAAATCTGGGCACTCGTGTTTAATAGCATATTAATTGACTTTTCACTTTTACTTAATTGAATTTGTACAGGTATCCGAATTAAGGGGCCAATATTAACTTTGGATACCAGTCCCCGGCCCACTACTGCCCCCTGCATTGTGGCCCCTTTTTTGGGGGGTTGGGCCGGCCGGACTCCCTACGCCACATGATCAGGCAGGGTAAAGGCTGGCGGCCCCGCATGTGCCTGGGAAAGTGTTGACAGTTTTGCCCTCAGGACAGAAACTCTCTCCGGTGACACTGTTGGTGGTGCAGAAGGCTCTGCTTTTGGTCTTGCCCTTTTGGTACAGTGTTTAGCCTCAGCCCTTGCAAGACATTGATGGGCAGTCTATTGATTTGCTCTTCACTGAGACCGGCAAGCTGACAAGTCTTTCCACATTTTTGCTTGCAGAGTCTTGGGCCGGCCTTTCCTGCCTTTTCTCAACAATTCAGGGGTGGGGGTCAGGGGGCTTATCGTTCACTGAGGCCACTGCCATGGCCTTGGCAGTTTTTGTCAGCTTCAGCTTCGGCAAAATGGGTAAAAGCTTCATTACTTGCTGCGTCGCATCTTTACTGGGTGATTCACCGCCTCTGGCTCCAAAGCCAACAAGGCTGAGTTGCACTCAGTTGGTGCTTGTCGGCAAAACCTCCTCCACAGCTGTGCTGTCATGACTTCTGCATCTGGCGTGTGAGTCCAAACCGCTGCACAAATGATATTACTATAACTGGCTGCAGTGGCTTGGAGCGCAGCAGAAAACAAAGTAACATTTTCATCCCTTCCTGCAAACCGATTTAACTGGAGCTCAGGGCGCAGAATGATTTTTGCAGCTTCAGCTCTATTCACTGAACTGGCAAATGCTTTTTCATTATACATTTGAACTAGCCAGTCTATTACTGGCTCTCCTGGCTTGAATTCATGCTGTTTTTGAATATTTTTAATCTCTGCACAGGTAAAGGAACGCAGCTCTGCTCGGGGATGCTCTCCTTGCAGCCTTGAATGAGTTTTCACATGGGAAAGACTTGGCTGAGTTTCTCCCTCAGGGTGGGGAAGGCCTGGCTAGGTACCTCCCTCAGGGCAGGAACATACGGGGGGTTTCAGCACCAGGCTCATCATAAATCTCCTCCTCTCCATCAATCTCTTCCCTTTGATATTCCCAGAGCTTAACTTTTGGTTTATCTCTATACAGACACTTGTGGGAGGATCGCTCCACAGCCTGCACTGACTGCACTTTCTTCTGGAGGGGAGCAGCCACGCGCGGGATCATAATTTATCCTTTCTTCCATTTTAATGTTTCCAAGCAGCTCTGCATAGCTCGCACAGCCTTGCACACCACGCTGTTGGAATTTCTCACATCTTTTAACTCCTTACTCAGCCGGGTGACCTCTTCCTGGAGCAGGGCATTCTCTTCGGCCCCTAACCGCAGGCACGTGGCCAGCAGCCACGACAGGCACTCCTTCTCAGGCAGCAGCAGCAAACCTAGCCCAATGAACAGGTACGGTTCCCGGGTCACTCCAGGCAGGTCCCAACCTATCCTTATCCCACCTGGGATTCTCCATCCCTGTCACCTTCTTAAGCAAAGCCACTAACGGGACCAAGACAACCCCCTTCATTCTGACCTTTCTCTCCAGACCAGAGCCTCTCAATCCTGTTCATGATGCCAATTTATGTCCCAGCCACCTACGGAGGGTTCGGGATTGAGAGTATGATCGGGGGTAGAAAGGTAAGAAAGGTTGATTGACTTAACAAAAATGCAACTACGCGTAGTAACAAGACAAACAAAAGCAATTCGCATCTGCAACTTATCGGCAGTCCCCTCTGATGCCTGATACGCAGCAAGCTTCTCTTTCCACATAGTTCAGCGAAGTCAGGCGTCCCTGAACAGCGCTGTCCGAAGGGCACCCAGAAGGACCCTGGAATGCAGTCCTTGGGCTCCTCAAGGTCCACAGGCCCACTGATCCAGGCAACAGCTAACTAATCCTTTTCACAGAGCTGTAGTTTCCTTCTGAATGTTTTCCAGATATTCCAGCCAATGCAAGGCTTCTGAATGGTTCTTATAACGTACAACCACTCAGATTCCTTTTAATTCAACTGTCCTTAGACTGATCAATTAGCAGTACAAGCCTTGCATTCCTTTGATGAGGTAATTTTAACTACACCACAGGGCCTTACTACTTCAAAGCTTTGCTAAATTTACTAGGCCTTACTTTATACAAGGCCTCACTACATCTTCAACTTTAATTAGGTTTTTAGCAACAACATATAGCTTAATATCTAAACAAATACAGGAAAACACTTGGTCCAATCCTCATAGAGCCTTCAGCAAGCACCCTTATTGCACAGGCACACTTTTCAGCTGTCACACCTGGGATTTGCTAGAGAAGCATCTCTGGATGCAAGCCAGAGTTTTTGCTCACTTTCCCAGCTGCAGCATCACATTGGTGGCTCATATTCATCTTGTGGTCAATCAGAGATCAGCCAACCTAGAAGAGAACACATGCTTTCCCCTAAGGTAAGTGTGTGTTTTCTTCTAGGTTGGCGGATCTCCTCCGGCAGGCTTTAAACTAGGCTTGTCGGGGGAAGGGGAAGATGAGGGTGGAGGAAGCCTTGGACCACTAAACCAAGCGTCACCCACAAGAACAGCCCAGCCTAGACCGATGATGAGCAGAACAAATACCCAGGTAAGCAACAGGGGCCAGGGCAGTACTGAGAGTAGGGGGTCAGTGCACACATCTTCAGGAGGCCTCAAATGCCTCTACACAAATGCTTGTAGTATGGGGAACAAGCAGAAGGAACTTACCCTCCTGCTAGCTGACACCAAGCCAGACATAGTGGTGGGACCCAACGCACGACTGGCGGTGAATATCAAGGGCTATAGGCCGTACAGGAGGGACAGGAGAGGGAGGAAAGGTGGGGGTGTGGGGCTCTACATCAAGGAGGAATACACATCCTCAGTGAGTAGCACAAGGTCAGAGGAGGGGCACAGTGAAGTGCTCTGGGTCAGAATACAAGGGAGTCGAGGGGAAAGGGACTTAACGGTGGGTGTCTACTACAGACCACCCAACCAGGGGGAAGAGCTAGACCTGGAATTCTTAAGTCAGCTCACGGAGGTAGTTAGGTCAAAGGCCGTGGTCATCATGGGTGACCTGAACTTTCCAGACATCTGCTGGGAGGAGCAGTCAACCAGGTCTGACTGCTCACATAGGTTCCTAGCCAAGATATAGGGCCTCCATCTGACCCAGTAGGTGCACTGCCCCACCGGGGGAGATGCCTTGTTGGATCTGGTCCTGGCCACGGGCGACGACCTGGTGAGGAGTCTGAAGGTGCTCGACCACCTGGGCGCCAGCGATCATCACCTGCTGGAATTTACCATCCAGCACAAGGTGGCAAAAGCCTGCAGCAAGGCAGGAGCCCTGGACTTCAGGAGGGAGGATTTCAATGAGGTAAGGAGAATAGTCGGGGAGGCACTGAGGTCTGGGAAGGGAGAGGAGTCGGGTGTCCAAGAAAAGTGGTCATTCCTTAAGGAGGTGATCCTCTAAGCCCAAAGGGATGTAATCCCAACATGGATGAAAGGGGGCAAGAGGGCACAAAAGCCCCGATGGCTCACCAAAAGCATACGGGAATGTCTCCTGGAAAAAAGGGAGGCGTACACCCAATGGCAGGGAGGGGCCATCACCAGGGAGGACTACACCCCAGTTGCTCAGGGCTCCAGCGGGGCGGTCAGGAAGGCCAAGGTGGACATGGAACTGGGACTAGCAACCTGGATCAAGGACAACAAGAAGTCCTTTTTTAAATACATAGTGGGTAAAAAGAAGCTACCGGGTAACGTGGGGCCTCTGCAAGGCACGCTAGGAAATCTGGTCATCGCACTAGACAGCAAAGCTAACCTATTTAATAACTTCTTTGCCTCCATTTTTCTGAGCAGGGACTGGGTCACCCCCCCCACCAGGACCCCCATAGGACCCATGGGAGGTGCACCCAGGCCTAGGGTTGGTGAGGACTTAGGGAACTTCTGGAGGGACTGGACGTAATTAAATCAGCAGGTCCTAATGATCTTCACCCCAGAGCGCTGAGGGAATTAGCAGAGGTCATTGCGGGACCCCTGGCACGGCTTTACGAGCACTTGTGGTGCTCTGGTGTGGTGCCAGATGACTGGAAAAGGGCCAGTGTGGTTCCCATTTTCAAAAAAGGGAGGAAGAAGGACCCAGGGAACTATAGGCCAGTCAGTCTTACCTTGGTCCTGGGTAAGCTTTTTGAGAGAGTTATGACACATAACAACTTTTTGAGTTGTTGACACATGTCCGCGAGGGGCAAGCAGGGGAGTGCATGCTTAGGGGCAATTAGCATCGGTTCATTAGAGGCAGGTCCTGTCAGACCAACCGGGTGGCCTTCTATGACCAGGCCACAAAATCCGTAGACGCAGGTGTCGCGGTGGATGTAGTCTTTCTGGACTTCACGAAGGCCTTAGACATGGTATCTCACCCTATTCTCATAAAAAAACTAGGGAACTGTGGCGTCGACACCTACACAGTGAGATGGGTCACTAACTGGCTGGAGGGCCGCACCCAGAGAGTGGTGGTGGACGGGTCCTAATTGACCTGGAGGGATGTGGGCAGTGGGGTCCCCCAGGACTCGGTCCTCGGGCCCGCACTGTTCAACATCTTCATCAGCGACTTGGACAAGGGGGTGAAAAGCACCCTGTTCAGATTCACAGATGACACTAAGATGTGGGGGGAAGTGGGCATGCTAGAAGGGAGGAATAGGCTGCAATCAGACCTGGACAGGCTACAGGGGTGGGCAGATGAGAACAGGATGGGTTTCAACGCTGACAAGTGCAAGGCGCTGCACCTGGGGAGGAAGAACCAGCAGCAGACCTACAGGCTGGGGAACTCCCTCCTAGTCAGTGCAGAGGCAGAAAAGGATCTTGGAATCATTATTGATGCCAAAATGAACAGGGCCGACAGTGTGGGGACGCGGTCAGGAAGGCCAACCGTACCTTGTCGTGCATCCACAGATGCATCATGAGCAGGTCCAAGAAGGTGATCCTCCCCCTCTATGCGGCACTGGTCAGGCCGCAGCTGGAGTACTGCGTCCAGTTCTGGCGCCGCACTTCAGGAGGGATGTGGACAGCATGGAGAGGGGTCAGAGGAGGCCACCCATTTGGTGAGAGGCAGCAGGGCAGGGCCTACGAGGAGAGACTGAGGGCCCTGAGCCTTCTCAGCCTTAGCCAGAGGCGGTAATAGTTAGAAGCGGGCAGAGAGTAGATTCAGGATAGATATCAGGAGGCGTTACTTCAGTCAGGGCAGCTAGGATCTGGAACCAACTTCCAAGAGAAGTGGCGGGGGGGGTCAGACTTGATGATCTGCTCAACTCTACCAACTATGAAACTATGACCCCCAAGTCCTTTTCGGCCATGGTGCTAGCAAGCGTAGCACTGCCGAACCTATAGGAGTGCTGAGGGTTTTTCTTCCCAAGGTAGAGTACCTTGCATTTTTTGGTGTTGAACATCATCAGGTTTTCACCCGCCCATTTTCTGAACCTGTCAAGGTCAGCCTGGATCACCATCCTGTCCTCGGGTGAGGACGGTTTATCCCAAAGTTTGGTGTCATCGGTGTCCACATCATTAATGAAGATGTAGAAGAGTGCAGGCCCAAGGACGGAGCCTTGAGGGACCCCACTGGTCACTGCGCACAACGATGATTGACTTCCATCAAGTACCAGTCTCTGGGTCCAACCCAGCCAGTGGACTGTGATGTAGCCAAGGCCGCAGTTGGTCAGTTTTTCAATGAGATGATCATGGGATACCAGATCGAAAGCTTTTTTTAAAATCAAGATATAGGACATCAATCTCCTCTCCCTTGTCCAGGTGATCGGTCACCTGGTCGTAGAAGGAGGTGAGATTGGTCAGGCAAGACCTACCTGCAACAAACCCGTGCTGGCTATCCCTCAGGATGTTGCCATCAGCCAGTTCGTCAAGAATGGTCTCTGGTAATTTTTTCCAAGATCTTCCCCAGGATAGAGGTCAGGCTGATAGGCCTGAAGTTCTCCAGATCGACTTTCCTCCCTTCCTTGAAGATAGGCACCACATTGGCCCAGGGAAATACTCAAAACAAAGCTTTACTCAACCCTAACCACCCATGAAGCCTGGCACTTGTGGTTGCTGCT
Organism: Alligator sinensis; assembly: GCF_000455745.1. Classification (NCBI taxonomy): domain Eukaryota; kingdom Metazoa; phylum Chordata; order Crocodylia; family Alligatoridae; genus Alligator; species Alligator sinensis. The sequence goes on from NW_005843177.1 coordinate 124,021, forward strand.
GCAGCCCTCACCACAGCTGGAGGGCAAGAAAGGAGCTCCGCACGTCCCCTTTCCTCCCCTTCTGCGGATGGCTAGAGGACACTTTCTGAAGCCTTGCCCAGTTGGAGGACTGGATTTAGTTTGGACCGCCTCACCAGCCTGAGGAGCTCTTCCCCACGGACATTCAGGGAGTCTCGGGGACCAGCTGCCCTGGGCAAGTGGCTTCTGGCAAGGCTTCTCCACACAGCCATGCAGCACCTCCTGTGTTGGTTCTGTGGTGTAACGGCCTGGGCTCTGAATCCAGTAATCCGAGTTCAAGTCTCGGCAGAGCCTCTGGTGTGCCTTCTTTGCGCTGCCAGCTCTTGCAAAGCAGTGGCTTGCCTCTCTCCTGAGCTTTCTTCTCCTTTGCTCTTCCCACATTTGCATGGGTGTGCAAAATACAGCCTATGGCCTGGACCTGGTCCACAGCATGAAGCTTTCCAGCTCACAGACCGGGGGCAGTCCAAGCGGTGGCACATGCAGCCAGTCCCACCACCCCGGGCGCACAGTGGGACTGGGGCAGCCAGACTCAGTTTCCCTCTTCCCCACTGGCAGCAACACTGAGCATCAGCAGCCAGATGCTGCTCCCCGCCTGCCATGCCCCCCTCACATCCCCCCGCCTGTGGGCTTGAGATGGACACATCCGGGTCAGAGAGGATTAATTGCCCTCTCCCACCCCTCCACACCTCCAGGCCGGGTCAGCACCCCATCCTGCCCTGCCGTGCCCAGATGGATCAACTCCCCCAACTGCCCCGAATCTGGAAATCCATGCATTTTTGTGAAAGTGATATGCCATGGGTGCATGAGCATGAGGGAGTCACATGGAGAGCAGGAGCTCAGAAAGGGATCTGGGGTCCTCGTGGCAGCCAAGACAAAGAAACAAAGACACAAAAGGTAGCCCAGTCACTTCCCCGTCGTTATAGTGTTTTCCTCTTTGTTTCTTTCAGTTCTGGCCAGTGATTCTTGATCAGCTTTGGATCATGAGGTTCAAGATCACCCAGAATCTTGGGCCTGCTTCTCATTGGAGTGAACCAGAAGGGAGGGAAGGGTGACCTTTATCTTTTCTTTTTCAGGACTTGGATAAAGCCATTAGGACCTCAAGCATTGGTGGTTCAATGGTAGAATTCCTGCCTCCCATGCAGGAGACCTGGGTTCAATTCCCAGCCAATGCAGGGACTTCCAATCAATCCTTTGCAGGCCTTAACACCCTAATGTTGCTCTTGACACAAATAGATGTTGTTGTTATCTTGCACTGATTTCTTGACTTTAAAAAAAATCTTCCAATGCAAAGCTCTCAGAAAAGGCAGAATAAAACAGCATAGTCTGACATTACTGATTCCTTTTTGAAACTTCTGGATTTATCTTATGAATCATGTATGGATATATACACAATGAGCAGCGCTAATAGTGTGTGGCACCATTAATAAAATCTCATGGCCCTCCAGAGTGCCCAATCACCCTGGCTGCAAATTACTCCTCTAGATTATTTCAGCTGCACTGAGAGGATGCTGCAAATAGAAAGATGAACAGAAGTGAAGCCTTCACCCCATGCCTTGCCCAGCGAGTAAAATGAATAGTGCAACCAAGAGAAACCCCATATATTTAATGCCTTAATTTTATTTTAGTCTTGACAAAAAGGGTCCACTGTCCATTGAGAAATGCAGCCGGCAGTAAGGAAAGGGGAGGAGGGAGTGAGAGCATTGCTCCCCTTTCACTGCCCTCTTCTATTTTCTAGCCCCCTCCACACCTAGCTTGCCTCCCTTTTCCTTTTTTTTGTTTTTTTTTGTTTTTTGTTTTTGCAAAACTCTGGGGATGCTTGCAGAAAGGGTGTTGACTCTGTATCACTCCCCAGGGATGGCTGTTTCCCCAGAGTCAGGCATAGAGTACCACAAAAGGCCTTTTTGTACAGAAAGTAAAGTAACACCTCAGCAAAGGAGAAGCTCTGCCCCCTGGCAGAGCTCCCGCAGGCGGCTACAAACCTCCTGCAGCCCCTTGGCTGCCAGGTAGCGGGGCCCCGGGACAGTGACGCCAGGTCTGTGGGGTGGGGGTCGTGCCAGGTGGGGGGTCTCCAAGGGTATGGCCCTCTCACCTGCCTAAAACAGTGGCTACCCTTCATAAAAGAGGACTTGTCAGAGGACAATCACCTATGAATAAAATGCATGGGTGCGAAAAGAAAGAAGTGTGGGAGGGAGAATTGGGAGAGACAATACTCCCATTAACCATAAAACCAATACAGGACCATAAACCATTTTTTCTTCCCGCCCCCATGACTGTTGGCTCGGTGGGTATGGATTTAGCAGCACCTAAAGCAGGTACATTGGATGTGAGACAGACGGCAATAGTACCTTTGAATTGGTCTGTGGATTTACCTCCTGGCTGGTTTGGGCAAATACAATCTCGGTTGGGGCTTGCGGCTCGAGGAATGGTGACCGAGGGGGGTGTGATGGACCCAGATTACCGGGGGAAGGTAAAAGTAATACTACACAATCAGGGGGAAACCCCTTTTGCCTGGGAAAAAGGGAATCGCATAGTCCAACTATTGCTTCTACCTGCTCCCCTTGTGTCTGTTAATGGTCAGATATCAAGTTCTTCAAAGATGCAGCATCAGGACAGCTCTGAGTCTACGGGGCAACAGGTGTGGGTAACCCAACCCGGGAGGGATCCTATACCCGCTGGACTCATAGCCAAGGAGAAGGTAATACTGACTGGGTAGCACCTAGGGGTGGGAATCGATACCAGTTGAGACCTAGGGACCAACTGAAAGCAAGGGGATTATAACCCTTAGCGCTCAATCCAGATGATGGCCCAGTGGGACGTTGAAGACGCTGTTGGATGGACCGCTTGGCTAGTGGCCACCTTCTCCGGACTGACAACATTAATCGAACTGGTACACGCTATACAGCAGAGGCTCTTTGGAAGAAACCTGTTTTTGCTATGCATCATTTTAACTTTGTCATGTACTGTTTTGTATGTTTGTCTTGCTTGTATCTCTGCAGAGACGCAGTCTTCGCGGCTACCTACCAATACCACGGGGGATGGGTAGGTGCAGCCCAAAACCGCATTTCCGGCAATTATACATGCCCCCCTGATTTGCGGTCCTGTTTCTTTTTAAATCTAAGTGTTAATAGCACCTCATGCCAAGTAGGACCATCACCTGGGAGAGGGGGGAGAACTTTGTATTGTCACGAGACGGTTACAGTAAACTTTTCCTTTGCTATTGCCCCCCTGCTAAATGTACCACAATCAAGCAAATATGGTTGACAAAAAGAGAGGCTCAGTAGAGCCTGAGAAACTTATCCGGAAGTTGGGATAGCAGATCCGGGGGTAAAATCCCGATGACCCAAGTTTCTCCAAACTCCACCCTGGTTTGTTATAATACAAGCATCATAACAGGGAGGGGATGGTGGGTTCAATGGACAGGCCCTAAAATTGATAGGTTCATAGGAACCCTTATTGCCTTGGTTAACTGAGACACATTTAGTTGGTACCTATCATCTTTGGCAATGGGTTAACCAGACCGCTCTTGAAATAACGGGCATCTTGAAGAAGCAATCCACCTTTCAGAATGCCACCTTGTGTATGCTTTGGCAATCGCAAGCATATCAGCAATATCATCACTTAAAAGCTGTCATACAAGGATCCTCAGGGTCTGAATGGTGAAAGGCCCTGGGGATACAGTTTGAGGGCTGGCTGCAACCCCTCCCTCAGTACACCCTGTGCAATACCTCAGCTTGCACCGTGGAGTTTAAACTAGCCATTAATCAAACCTGGTCTGCCGTGTGGTGTAAAATGCAGATATTCCCCCAGTTGTTTGGAGATCAATGGTGGGTCCCCACGTTTGAGGGTTCCCACGTTGATCTAATAAATAGGACTCATTGCATAGATGATTGTGAAAATTGGCCGGAGGGATGGGTGTGCCCAGCTCGTAACCATTTGTATGAGCCATGCACTTACAGGCGTGACCCCAGTCATTGTAGGTAGGAACGCTAGTGGTTACAAGAAACCCTCACATATGACTTAAGGAATGGGACAGCTTGTGTGTTTTCCTTTAACCCGATTCATAGATTCATAGATGTTAGGGTTGGAAGGGACCTCAATAGATCATCGAGTCCGACCCCCTGCATAGGCAGGAAAAGGGGCTGGGTTTAGATGACCCCAGCTAGATGCCTATCTAACCTCCTCTTGGAGACCCCCAGGGGAGGGGCGA
>NW_005843177.1:129085-131774 GCF_000455745.1 Alligator sinensis
CTTGTTCACCAGTATGGGGTGGGATACCGTATCGAAGGCCTTCCTGAAGTCTAAGTATACGACATCCACCCCTCCTCCTGTGTCCAGGTGTTTCGTAACCTGGTCATAAAAAGAGACTAGATTAGTCAGGCACGATCTGCCTGCCACGAACCCGTGCTGGTTTTCCCTCAGCATAATTTGTCTTGCCGGGCTCTCGCAAATGTGAGCCTTGATAATTTTTTCAAAGACTTTGCCGAGGATGGAGGTGAGACTGACTGGCGTATAGATGCCCGGGTCCTCCTTCCTCCCCTTCTTGAAAATGGGGACCACACTGGCCCTTTTCCAGTCCTCCGGGACCTGGCCCGTGCGCCACGAATGTTCAAATATTCCTGCCAGTGGCTCTGCAATGATGTCGGCCAGTGCCTTCAGCACCCTCGGATGGGGCTCATCCGGGCCTGCCGACTTAAACGCATTCAGTGGAGTGGGGATGAGGTCTCCTCACCCCCTGTGTGTGAATGCCACCATCAGGTGATAATTATTACTGACCTAAGGAGAGCATCCCCTTCCTTAATGTCTCATATGAGGCCATGCACTCTACCCTCCCCATTCCTATGTGGGTGATACCGGTTAAAGTTTCTTTTATACAGCTTGAGCAATTACTTAACCAGCGTGAAGAAATCACTTGCCATCTTCAGAAGATAGCTACCACCATTGCCCGAACCAGAGTCCTGATAACAACCCAGTGTGGTGAACTACTAAGAATCAGCTAAGAAGAGCACGACCTTATGGTGCATCATTGGTGGGACATTTTTAAAGGGTGGTCCCCTAAAGTGAATGTTGTATTAAATCCTCTATTGCATCCTATTGTTGTATTGTAGCTTTATGCTTGTTATTATGGACATGCTTTTTGTATCTGCACCTTCAGTCCCTCGCCCATCTGTATAACATCCAGCGTATACGAACTGCTTAAAACAATTGCGAGTTAGACCTCAAATTCTTAGTGGTCTGTCTTGCAATCGAGGGGTGGACTGTAATAGTAAGAGCTTTGCTAATAACAAGAGTTGTGCACGCCGATTCCATAGTAGGCCGGTGAAGCGGCACGTAGCCTGCTGCTCTGTGAGCGTGACCGAACCATGAACCTAGATAGTAAAACGTTGTAATACAGCAAAATGTGGTAAACACCAGGTGTGTTGGATCACAACTCATCCCCAAATTCCTAGTTTGAGATAACCAAATCCCTAGCTCGAGATAACGTTGTTTACTCCAGACTGTATAAACTGTACGTTCTTCAGTTATGACGGGTTCCTCAGCTCTGGGAAGAGTCCCGACTTGCACGGAGCCCCAGCGCAGGCCATCGCACCCCCGGGGCCTGGGGAACCATGCGGGGTGGCGGCTGCCGCCGAAGGCCGATGTGAGGTGACCGTCCTCTCTGCTCTGCTCTATCGCCTGCCTCTGCGAGTCTCCTTAAATAAAGCTTTGCAAGGGTGCAAGCAACGTGAGTATGTCCTTTGTTCAAGCACGGGGAATCTTCTGAACCCTATAGTTCGTTCTAAAACGCATGGGTAGCCCTGCCCCTTGACAGGCGCCCCATCCCCGTCCTCATCTCCGCAGCGGAAGTCCAACCCCTAACCCCTGACCTTTGCTACCAGAAGCCCCTGCCCTTGCCCCCCAGAAATACCCCTTTTGGGAGGGCGGGGGGTGCCCTCTTAGAACAACCTGCTATTATGTATTTTAAATGTATTTTAAAAAATATTTTTGTCGTGATTTTTGTTTGTCTGTAGAGGTGACTGCAGAATAACTCAAATATAAATTCTTACTCTTTTATATTCTGGGGGGGGGGTTGGTCGTGTGTGTGTGTGTGTGTGTGTGTGTGTGTGTGTGTGTGCGCGCGTACGTGTCCTCATCCTCCCTTGCAGTGCCTTCCTGAAGAGTTGCTCCCCTAGATCTTGGGCACCCCAACAAGGATTTATGGCAAGGATTGATGGCTATAATCACAGCCCAAATCCCAGGTCCTTAGTCAGGTCCACGTATTTAGCCCAGTGGCTGGGGGGCTGGGAGCCTGGCATGGGCAAACCACGTTTGGGCAGGTCAAGATGCAGCAGCTGGGCAGAACTGGGGTCAGACGTGTCCCCGGAGCCCCAGAGGCATGCCGTGGGGTGGCCCAAGCAGGCCTCCTAGCCATAACTCCCAGACCAAAAGCCAGGTCCTTATTCGGGCCACGACACCATGGGCACGGGGGCGTGCGTTGGCAGGCTGGCAGGGCCAAGCCGCGCTCTGGGCCGGGCAGGACGGTGCTCAGGGGTCTTTGGGACAGCGCCCCAGCGGCAAGGGCAGGACGTTTGGGGTGGCCCAAGAAGTATTTTGCCCCATAATCCCATCCTCATCTCGCCTTCATTTAGGGCTCTGCCCTTGATGCATGCCCACGCGAAGTAGGACACGTGCCTAGCTGCTGAGCCTCTCTCTCGAGGGGCAGGAACGGCGAGCGGGTGTGCGCTCCGGGCTCCAGTTTGGACACGGAACCGGCCACCGGCACGAAGGCACCGCGGCGGCGCCTCGGGGCTCCGGGGCGGGGCGGGGCGGGGCTCGCACCCGCACCCACACCCCCCTTCCCCCGCCCGTGCGCGGCGCGTCTCTTTTAAAGCCGGCGCCGCTTTTTTTCCATCTGTCCGGGGGGGGGGGTGCGCAAGGCATTATGGGAAGGGGGGCGGGG
>NW_005843177.1:133192-135363 GCF_000455745.1 Alligator sinensis
GGGCCACGCAGAGTTTTGGCAAGCCATCAAAGGCCGTATGACAGGCAGCCAGGGGTAGATAAATATTAAGTTTTTAGGGGCCCCGCGGGCTGGATAGAATGGCCCGGTGGGTCTCATGTGGGCCGCATTTTGCCCACCCCTGCTTTAAGCTGTCCACAACGGGACACACCGTCCTTCAGTGCAGAAATCTGCCAGAACCTGTTGATCCAGTCTGTGCTCCCAGAGACCAGCAGCTCTTGTTCTCCCAGTGGTCCTGGAAGCATTTCCTGTGCCCTGGAGAAGACTGACCTTGCATTTTCCCTCCCTTTACTGCTGTGTCAGATACACATGCTAACAACCTTCAAGCTTGTTCCCAGGGAGCTGTGTCCCTGCCGGCTCTGACATGGTGTTGTGATGACCGTCCCAGACCGGGACAGAGTTACTGGGGCTTGCGTTCAGCCTCATGCCTGTAGCAAGAGCTGTGGGACGTGGAGTCTACCTTCTCCCCCCGTCTTCCACACACCGCAGCCTTCGTCTGCCTTAGTGCCAGGCCGGTGCAGGAGACGAGCGGGGCTTTCCCCATGCCCGCAGCCCCAGCGCTGCCCTGTGTGCTCTTCCCCGCCCGCAGGTGCTGGGACCCTGAGCAGCGCTGAGCAGAAACCTCCTGGAGAAGAGTCTGTAAAGCTGGAGCTGCAGAGGACTTGCCCAGGGGGACCGGAGGAGAGGGGCTCCCTGACACCTGAGCCGGGCCCAGTGCAGAAGGGGCAGGGCAGGCCTCCAAAGCAGGGGCAGAGCCTGGAGGTGAGCAGGGCACTAGGTCCATTTGGGGGAAAGCACAGCTGGGTCAGAGCGCAGGAGGAGCCAGGGGGGGATGTAAAAGTTGTGGGGAGCAGAGAGACCTGAAGAGCATCAGGCCTGTGGTGCCGCAGGCTGCAAACAGCCCGAGTTGGCATTAGCAGGAGCTCCTTCCCAAATGCAGATACCGGGGGCGCTGGCACAGGACAGACTGGTGAGAGTGCATGGAGACAGGGATCCCTGCCTCCAAAAGTGCCAGCCCGGCTGCCTCAAAGGACCGAGCTGACAGACCATGATGAGCTGGGCTGAGGCCCACATGTGATCTCCCATGTCCACAGCTGCATCCACCTCATGTCAGCTGAGTAACAGGGGATGTTGCAGCCCTGCCTGTCCTAGCTGAACCTGCAATGAGCTGTAGTGCGGAGTGATTGCAGACAGGGCTGTGGGGCTGGGAGCAGCTGGCCCAGGAGACACTGATGGTGCAACACTTGTGCCCGCAGCTTCGGGAGGTGTTTGAGGCCGTGGCAGTGTATTTCACGCGGGAGGAGTGGGAGCTGCTGGAAGGTGAAGGACAGGGTAAGATGAAGACAAGGTGCTTTACCGGGACCAGATGATGAAGAATTACCAAGCCCTCCTTTCTCTGGGTAAGGCTCTGGTTCTTGCTTCTCCATGGAGCTGTGTGGACTCTGACGTTTTGTAGTCATCTCCCTGTGTTTCAACAGTGTCTTCCTCATGAACTTTTTGCTGGTGGTGTAAATGCATCAGTACAGGTTGGGGGTGACTGGCTGGGTAGCAGCTGTGCAGAAAAGGACCTGGGGATGACAGTGGACAATGAGCGGAACAGGAGTCAGCAGTGTGCCCATGGTGCCAAGAAGGCTACTGGCATCCTGAGCTGCTTTGGTAGGAGCGTTTGCAGTAAAATACCGGAACAGGTTCCCCAGAGAGGTTGCAGAGTCACCATCCGTGGCAGTTTTCAAAGCCTGGATGGAAAAAGCCTTGGGTGGGATGATGTAGTTGGGGCTGGTTGTGCTTGGAGCAGGGGGTTGGACTAGATGTGTCCTTCCAACCGTAAATTTCTGTGATTCTAATACAAGGGCTTGTTTCATAGTTGGTTGGGTCGGAAGGGACCTGAGCAGATCATCAAGTACAACCCCCTGCCGTGGCAGGAAAAAGTACTGGGGGCAAATGACCCTGGCGAGGTGTTCGTCTAGCCTCCTCTTAAAGACCCCCAGGGTAGGAGCCAGCACCACTTCTCTCAGAAGTTGGTTCCAGATCCTAGCCGCCCTGACTGTGAAGTCGCACCTCCTGATGTCTAGTCTGAATCTCCCCTCTGCCAGCTTGTGACCGTTATTTCTAGTCACTCCTGGTAGTGCTCGGGGGAACAGGGACTCCCCCAA
>NW_005843177.1:135549-140341 GCF_000455745.1 Alligator sinensis
GAGATGCATCTGTGGATGCACGACAAGGTATGGTTGGCCTTCCTGACCGCGTCCCCACACTGTCGGCCCATGTTCATATTGGCATCAATAATGACTCCAAGATCCTTTTCTGCCTCTGCGCTGACGAGAAGGGAGTTCCCCAGCCTGTAGGTCTGCTGCTGGTTCTTCCTCCCCAGGTGCAGCGCCTTGCACTTGTCAGTGTTGAACCCCATCCTGTTCTCATCCACCCACCCCTGTAACCTGTCTAGGTCCCATTGCAGCCTATTCCTCCCTTCTAGTGTGCCCATTTCCCCCCACATTTAGTGTCGTCTGCGAATTTGAACAGGGTGCTTTTTACCTCCTCGTCCAAGTCGCTGATGAAGATGTTGAACAGTGTGGGTCCGAGGACCGAGCCCTGGGGGACTCCACTGCCCACATCCCTCCAGGTCGAAAATGACCCGTCCACCACCACTCCCTGGGTGCGGCCCTCTAGCCAGTTAGCGACCCATCTGACTGTGTAGGTGTCGACACCACAGTCTCCTAGTTTTTTAATGAGAATGGGGTGAGAGACAGTGTCGAAGACCTTCCTGAAGTCCAGAAAGACTACATCCACCACGACACCCGCGTCCGAGGATTTTGTGACGTGGTCGTAGAAGGCCACCGGGTTGGTCTGACAGGATCTGCCTCAAATGAACCTGTGTTGGTTGCCCCTAAGCATGCACTCCGCTGCCGGCTCCTCGCGGACGTGCGTCAGGATAACTCTCTCAAAAAGCTTCCCTCGGATTGAGGTAAGACTAACGGGCCTATAGTTTCCTGGGTTCTCCTTCCTCCCTTTTTTGAAAATGGGAACCACATTGGCCCTTTTCCAGTCCTCTGGCACCACACCAGAGCACCACGAGTGCTCATATAGCCATGCTAGGGGTCCCGCAATGACCTCTGCTCATTCCCTCAGCACCCTGGGGTGGAGATCGTCAGGACCAGCTGATTTGAACACGTCCAGTCCTTCCAGAAGTTCCCTGACTAGATCCTCACTGACCCTAGGCCCAGGTGCGCCTCCCCCGGGGCCTGAGGGGGTCCTGGCGGACGGGCTGATCTGGTCCCTGCTCAGGAAAATGGAAGCAAAGAAATCGTTAAATAGGTTAGCCTTGTAGTCTGGTGCGACAACCAGATTTCCTAGTGTGTCTTGCAGAGGCCCCACATTACCGGGTGCCTTATTTTTGCCCCCTATGTATTTAAAAAAGGACTTCTTGTTGTCCTTGATCTGGGTCACTAGTCCCAGTCCCATCTCCGCCTTGGCCTTCCTGACCGCCCCCCTGCAGCACCGAGCACCGGAGGTGTAGTCCTCCCTGGTGATGCCCCTCCCTGCCATTGGGTGTACACCTCCCTTTTAGCTAGGAGACTTCCCATCTGCTTTTGGTGAGCCATGGGGGCTTTCGCGCCCTCTTGCCCCCTTTGATCCTTGTTAGGATTACATCCCTTTGGGCTTGGAGGATCGTCTTCTTAAGGAATGACCACTCCTCTTGGACACCCGACTCCCCTCCCCTCCGGGGATGCAGCACTCCCTCCTACCATTGTATTCCCTTGCCCACGTTCCCCACGTATTCTAACCCAGAGGTCTCCAGTGTCCTCCTTGGATGCCAGTCTCAGCTTGTAGGGAAGTGTAGCTTTCCTTGACATAGAGAGCTACACCCCGGCCCCTTTTTTCAGCACGATCTTTCCTGTACACGGTATAGTCATCTATACCCATGGTCCAGTCATAAGAGGAGTCCCACCAGGTCTCCGTTATCCCTATGAGATCATAGTCATTTCTGTTTAGCAGAAGGACCATTTCCTCCTGTTTATTCCCAAAGCTTCTGGCATTAGTGTACAGGCAAGTAAGTGTGCCGTTGGAGGCCCTAGGCTTCCTTGCACTCAAGGAGGAGCTCTGTTTCGGGGCTAGGGTAGGAGTAGGAGGGGTAGCATATGAATTGCATCCTCTCGTTGGATAAGGAACATCCTTTCATTTGCCCTGGTTATGTTGTTCAAGGAGGAGCTCTGTTTTGGGGCTAGGGTAGGAGTAGGAGGGGTAGCATATGAATTGCATCCTCTCGTTGGATAAGGAACATCCTTTCATTTGCCCTGGTTATGTTGAATTCCCCTGTCTCCCAGAAAAAAAGTTTCTTTGTCATCCACTGCTTATGGATGGTTTTCACTGCCAAATATGCTCGCTTTAAACCTTCACTGAGAATAAGTTCATTATCACTCATTTTTCAGTGGAATACCAGAAAAGATGAATGTTATCCATTCAGAAGTGTATGCAATATCTCTTCCTTTTGGTACCTTGAAAACAGTAAAAGCTTTATCTTTCTGCCACCCTGGTACATCATGGATCACTGCATCTCCATGCCTGTCCCTGGTTAATACTCTTTCTAAACCAGGGAGTGGTTGGTGCTTTCTTTTCTATGACCATCCCTCCTCCACCCGGGTGACAAGGACCATCGTCTAGTGAAGGTTTCTCCCTGCAGCGCCTTCTCTGTCTAAATGCCCATCTTCCCTTGTCCACCAAGGCCCTAGTAGAAACCTAGAGATCATGGATCCGTTCTCCAAATCCCGGTTGGTGATTCTGCATCCAGTACCCAGTTGTTAACCCTCTTTACCCACTGCCCCAAACAGGATATCGAGGTCCCACACCTGCCTTAATCTGCAGCATCCAGCAAGGCCAGGGGCAGCTCTGGGGCTGTGATGATGAGAGCCGTGGGAAAATCTCCAGGTCAGAGGAGCGGCTGCCGGGTGAGTTGTGGCTGACCCCTCCACCCTACTCCGCTCTCAGAAATGCTCCGTGCCCAGAGTGACGGGGGACCTGGACACTGCAGACCTGCCCTGTGCTGACCTCAAAACACAGCACGTTATGCTATAATGTGCCCGGGACGTGTTGTTCCTACTCCCTGAATTTCAACGATATGAAGACAGGTGGCTGTTCCCTTCTTCTGCCTCTAATGCCACGTGTTGGGGGGCAATCAGGTTTGCTGTCTTGATTTTATTCAGCCCAGATCTGGTTTCCCTGGGAAACCATGACCTTCAATTTCCATCTTCATTCAGCCATGTAAAAGTTCCTTCCCCAGCCCAAGGTAGCTATATGTCTCTACCACCTTCTTCCAGGGCATGATGGGATTTGTAGTCCCCCCATGGAAATCAGGATGGTGTGCTGCAGCTTTATGTAGCCGTCAGTGTTGGACAAGAAACAAGCCGATGCTGTCCCTGGCTGCTCCTGATCAGGTTGACCTGGAACCCAGGAAGTGTTTCATCCTGGTCTCAGGCTGCATGAAATGGCTCCATGGCATGGGTGGGATTCAGAAGTTTTCAGGTTGTGGGGGGAACTGAATTCCCCATGTTTTGCGCCAGATTTGCCCCCCTTTATTTTTGTCTCTGGGGCCCTGAGTGTCATGAACATGCACCTTCCCTTCTTGTAAGCACAGTGACAGAAAGGGATCTTGGAGTCATTATTGACTCCAAGATGAACATGGGCCACCAACGTGAGCACAAGGTCAGGAAGTCTAACTGCAACTTGTCGTGCATGCACAGATGCATCTCGAGCAGGTCCAAGGAGGTGATGCTCCCCCTCTTTGCGGCACTGGTCAGGCCACAGGTGGAGTCCTGCGTCCAGGTCTGGGTGCCGCACTTCAGGAGGGATGTGGACAGCATGGAGAGGGTCCAGAGGAGGCCACCCGCATGATCGGGGACAGCAGGGCAGGTCCAAGGAGGAGAGGCTACGGGACCTGTACCTGTTCAGCCTCCACAAGAGAAGGCTGAGGGGGGGACCTGGTGGCCATCTATCAACTCACCAAGGGCTACCAGCGGGGAATGGGAGAGACCCTGTTGCCCCGAGCACCTTCTGAAGTAATGAGGAATAATGGCCATAAGTTGTTAGAGAGTAGGTTTAGACTAGACATCCGAAGGCGTACTTCACAGTCAGGGCAGCTAGGATCTGGAACCACCTTCCAGGGGAAGTGGTGCTGGCTCCTACCCTGGGAGTCTTTAAGAGGAGGCTTGATAATTACCTAGCTGGGGTTATATGAGCCCAGTTTTCATTCCTTCCCAGGGCAGGGGGTCAGACTTGATAATTTACTTAGGTCCCTTCTGACCCTACATCTATGAATTTATGAATCTATGAGGCCTGAGACTAGCACAGAGTCCAGGTTCAGGCTCATGCCAGGGCCTTAGACCCATTGCAGACTCCTGTGACAGGGAGGCCACCTGGGACCCAAGAGCAAAGGAAAGCTCCATGGGTTCATTCCCTGCACCAGACCTTGCCCTGGAGGCAGGCAGGAAGCACAGCCCTGCTCCTTTCAGAAGAGAGAGCCACGGCTCTAAGTCCCCTCCTCCTCAGCCCATTGCAACATGAAGCTATTCAGGTACTGTCCTAACACATGTGTCCCACATGCACTTCTCCTAGCAGGGCCGGAGGTGATGGAGGTGACAGGTGGGCCAGAAACTCTGAGAGTCTGGCTCTAAACTGCACCAAGTAGGGACCATTAGCCCAGAACAAGGACCTGCCCCTCCTTCACGCCCAGCACTTGGGGTTTTGGCAGGAAGACCTTCATTTATTGAGGGAACACAAGTGCCACGGTCCAGGCCTGCTCTGAGGCCCATCCCAGCAAAAGAAATAGCAGCGTTTACCCCTTGCCAGCAGGGTAGTGGCTAACCTGGAGTTTCTCTTCCCCATGCAGGAGGTGCCTGGCTGCTGAGCAGAGCTGTGGAGCAGACTCCTGAGGAAGGGCCTGAAGACCTGGAGCCACCATGGACTTCCCCAGGGCGTTTGGGTGAGATGGGCTCC
>NW_005843177.1:140874-144425 GCF_000455745.1 Alligator sinensis
CCCCCCCTGACTCACCCCCAGCTCACCCACACAGGGGAGAAGCCACATCAGTGCTCGCAGTGTGGGAAGAGGTTCTGCCTGTCCTCCTACCTGACCAAACACCAGCACATCCACACAGGGGAGAAGCCACATCAGTGCTCGGACTGTGGGAAGAGCTTCAGCCGATCCTCCAACCTGACACGACACCGCCTCATCCACACGGGGCAGAAGCCACATCGGTGCTTGGAGTGTGGGAAGAGCTTCCGACAGCTGTCTGACCTAACCCGGCACCAACTTATTCACACACGGGAGAAGACACATCGGTGCTTGGAGTGTGGGATGAGCTTCACCCGATCCTCCACCCTGACCAGGCACCACCTCATCCATACAAGAGAGAAGCTACATCAGTGCTTGGAGTGTGGGAAAAGCTTCACCCAATCCTCCAACCTGACCAAACACCGCCTCATCCACACAGGGGAGAAGCCACATCAGTGCTCAGAGTGTGGGAAGAGCTTCCGACAGCTGTCTAACCTAACCGAGCACCAACTTATTCACACAGGGGAGAAGCCACATAAGTGCATGGAGTGTGGGAAAAGCTTCACGCGATCCTCCCACCTGACTCAACACCAGCTCATTCACACCGGGGAGAAACCACATCAGTGGTCAGAGTGTGGGAAGAGGTTCTACCTGTCCTCCTACCTGACCAAACACCAGCGCATCCACACAGAGGAGAGCTCGGACTGTGGGAAGAGCTTCAGCCGATCCTCCAACCTGACACGACACCGCCTCATCCACACACGGGAGAAGCCACATCGGTGCTTGGAGTGTGGGAAAAGCTTCACCCAATCCTCTAGCCTGACCAAACATCAACTCATCCACACAGGGGAAAAGCCACATCAGTGCTCAGTGCAGGAAGAGCTTCAGACAGCTCAGCAGCCTGACCCATCACCAGCTTATTCACATGCAAGAGAAGCCACATCAGTGCTTGGAGTGTGGGAAGAGCTTCACCCTGTCCTCCACCCTGACCAAACACCAGCTCATCCACACAGGGTAGAAGACACATCAGTGTTCAGAGTGTGGGAAGAGCTTTACCCAATTTTCCCACCTGGTCCAGCACTAGGTCATCCACACACAGGAGAAGCCGTATTGATGCCGAGAGGAATGAGATAAGCTTCTCCCAGTCCTCTAACCTGGCCTGGCACCACCTTATCCGTATGGGGAGAAGCCTCATCAGTGCTCACAAAGAGGGCAGACCTGTGGTGGGCCAGTAGGGGGCGCTCCTACATTGAGCCACCCGCCTCCCTGTTCCTGACCAAAACCATGCTTGGGGTGCCTCCCCTGGGGAGCCAGCATCTGGCCAAGGCCCTTCCTGGATCATGTCCACAAGCCTGGGGTAACCGCTGCCACCACAAGGACCTTGGTCTTTGAAAGGGCTCTGTACCACCCGGGGTACACAGATCCTGTTGACCTTAGAGGTGCTTAGCACACTGTGATATTTGGGGGTGCTTCTTTTAGCCTGAAGCATTCACTAGTAGCCTCCTGCAAGGCAGGGAAGTCAAAAAGCCATGCTCTCTTTAGCCAGCCGAGCAAAGGGGCTATACAGGCAAGTCTCAGCCACATAAGCAGTTACAGCACGGCGTGCTATGACAGATAGCGTTATTGCTCAAAGTGGGAGAGGGGGAGGAAGGAATACAAGCAAAACAACGTGTTGAAAGAAAACCACCTGGAGCAAAACAGAATGGGCTTGTTGGCCCTTTGATACGCGTCTAAAGGTACATAACAAAAAAACTGCATAAAAGGCAGCATTATTTAATTGCCCTGCCTTCTGCTCTGGGGTCACTTAGCGAGCTGTCTGCTCTAGC
This sequence comes from Alligator sinensis, assembly GCF_000455745.1. Lineage (NCBI taxonomy): Eukaryota > Metazoa > Chordata > Crocodylia > Alligatoridae > Alligator > Alligator sinensis. Next base: position 142,716 of record NW_005843177.1, read on the forward strand.
ACCTCACCGTCACACCGCTGCGGCTAGCAGCACTGATTTTTCTAAAGGGTTTCCTGCTTGCTACCCTAGCACGAGGGATTTCAGAATACCTTCTTCTCCTGGGTGCTTTTATTTTATTATTATATTCATTGATTTAGTCTTTTGAATTTTATACTTATATTGGATAAGTTTACTCTAGAATTTACTCTATATAGGTATTTACTATATATATTTGTTTTTATACATTCATTCTTTGCACCACCCTACCGCTATTGAATTTATAGAGGGAGACAATATATTTCTATCACTTTCATAAATTTCTTGCCTGCCTGCACCACACCTAAGCCTAGATTTCTGAATTTATATACAGATAAATTTATCGCTTTCATAAATTTCTTGCCGGCACCACACCTACATTTTTTAGTTTATATATGGAGACAGATATATTTTTATTGCTTCCATAAATTTCTTGACTGCACCACACCTACAATTTTTAATTTATATAGGAATGCAAATACATTTATATATTTCTTGAAAAGGAAGACATGAAACACATCATGAAGTGTGGTGGAAAGGCAGGTGGCCACCCTGGCCAGCCTGCAGGGAGGGGTGGAAGAGGGGGTAGAGGAAGAGCTGTAAGTTCCCCCCACCCCCACACCAAACTGAGATGCAGCCTCTTCCCTCCAGCTAAAAGGGATGAGGCTGCTACAAGCAGCAAGGAGAGGGGAGCAGTGCCACTGCCACTGCCTGTGCCCAAGACTGTGTCCCTTCCACGTGCACCAGACATAACCCCCCCAACCACCACCATGACAGCAACAACAAGCAGTAGCACCAGCACAGCAGCCTACTCCACCCCTATGTCACTTCCCATGCTGAGCCTTCCCATGCCAGAAGGAGAGCTGGCACTGAATCTGGAGCTCAGTGCCCTAGCAAGGGATGTTCTGGGGAAGGACGGGGAATCAGCTGAGTTTGTGCTCGACACCCCTCAAGTTTCCCTTCGAGCCACATCTCTTTCCCCAGAAGGCACTTCAGAGGAGGCTGATGTAGAGGAAAGTGGCTCAGCTGCGTCCATTCCTCTTGCTGTACCTCTGCCTGCTTAGGAGGGAGAAAGTGCAGCAGCATCCACAGATGCACCTGCGCCACAGAAGCGAGCAGGTAGTGTGGTCTGAGATCATTTTGAGCTGGCAGATGATCCCACATACGCTAGCTGCCTTCACTGCTGAGCCAAAACCAGCTGGGGCAAGGGAACAAAACACATGAGCACCACGGGGATGCTGATGCATCTCTGCAGGCACCACACCTTGCCCCTCCTCTGCCTGGAACCAGCAGGAACCTGCCCAGAGGGAAGTCCCCTCTCACTCCAAAGCCCCTGTCCTCCCAAAGCAGAGGCAGGCCACCCTGGAACAGTGGGGGAAAGGCGGACAGAAAGGGAGGCAAATTCCAAAGGTGAGCGAGCTCACCCAGAACGTTGGGAAGATGTTTGCTTTCGATGACCAGCCCTTCTCCCTAGTTGATCACCCAGGGTGCAGGCAGCTCATGGAGCTAGCCGTCCCATCATACCAAGTGCCCACTGTGGCAGAAATGCCCCCGTCGGTGCCCCTCTCCCGAGATCTGTCTCAGCCGGCCTGAGAGGCTGCTGTTGAATCCCTCACAGCGGGGATCTCGCTCCTTGTCTGCAGACAAAAGCCTGGCGCCTGGGAGGCGATGCTCTGGTCACCTGGGCAGGGGGGG
>NW_005843177.1:144809-147106 GCF_000455745.1 Alligator sinensis
TGGACTAAGGGAGGCTTCCTAATCAGCCCCTGACTTGGGGAAGTGCCCCAAGTGCTTGTACTGGGTCTAGCACCCATTGGACGATCAGGCCTGTGTTCTCCAAGGTGCGCAGAGCCAGAAGTGAGTCCAGAGCCTGGGATGGTGGCAGCGGGAACCCCAGGCTAGCGGGTGTGCTCCAGGGAAGGGGTCGGCCGGACGGGAGGCACCCCAGGGAGGCACTCGGAGCCTGGACGGTGGGCGGCTCAATGCAGGAGCGCCCCCTACTGGCCCGCCACACCCACATGTGTTTCAGCTGCTTGCAGAGGGTTCGGGATTGAGAGTATAGTCAGGGGTTGAACGGTAAGAAAGGTTTATTGACTTAACAAAAATACAATTACACGTAGTAACAAAACAAACAATGACAGACAAAAGCAATTTGTGTCAGCAACTTATCGGCAGTCCCCTCTGATGTCTGATACACAGCAAGCTTCTCTTTACAAAGTTCAGTGAAGTCAGGCATCCCCAAACAGCGCTGTCCGAAGAGTACCGGGAAGGACCCTGGAATGCAGTCCTTGGGCTCCTTGAGATCCACGGGCCCACTGATCCAGGCAACAGCTAACTAATTCTTTTCACAGAGCTGTATCTTCCTTCTGAATGGTTTCCAGATATTTCAGGCAATTTAAAGCTTCTGAATGGTTCTGATAACGTACAACCACCCAGCTTCCTTTTACTTCAACTGTCCTTAGACTGACCAATAGCAGTACAAGCCTTGCATTCCTTTGATAAGGTAATTTTAACTACATGGGGCTTTACTACTTCAAGGCTTTGCTAAATTTACTAGGCCTTACTTTATACAAGGCCTCACTACATTTTAGACTTTAATTAGGCTTTTAGCAACAACATGTAGCTTAATATCTAAACACATACAAAAAAAACAATAAACAAATACAAAAAAGTCTAATCTTCATAGAGCCTTCAGCAAGCACCTTTATTACACAGGGACAGTTTTCATCTGTCACAACATTCAGTAGGAAGGTGGTGCCATCCCTCTGTGAAGCATGTGCAGAGTACTTGAGGAAGGAGTTGTGCAAGACAGGTCCACAGGTGTCCTTACACTTCACCCTGGATATCTGGAGCAGCCAGGGTGGAGATCACACCTGCATCTCCCTCAGAGGGCACTCGTGTGACCAGTCAGACCATCAGTGGGTTCTCCTTTAAGCCGAGGTGACGAATGCATCCCACACAGCAACAGAGATCATGGGGGTATGAACCACTTGCTGCAGAGTGGATCACTGGGCAGGCCGAGCTCACCCTCAGCTTCATGGTCACCAACAACGGGGCCAATATGGTCAAGGCGGCCCATGATACCAACTTTTTTGGCATCTGTGTGGCACAGGTTGAACCTTGTTGTCAGGGATGCCTTGGAGGGGGACAGGGCTGCCAATGATGGTGCTGCCACTACCAGCCAGCTATTTTCAAAATGCAGAAAGGTGGGGTCTATATCCACCCGAGCATCAAGGGGGGCAAGATGCTGTGGGATAAACAAAAAGAGCTGAACATCCCACAGCACAAAATCATGCAGGATGTGGAGACTCGGTAAAACTCCACAGACCTGATGCTCGAAACGCTGGTGGAGCAACAGAAGGCCATCCACGAGATGGTCTTGCTTGGGGAGATTGGGATTAGCAGCCCCCTGAAGAGAGCAGAGTTGGATACCATCTCCCAGATCTTGGTGGTCTTCAAGCTCTTCCTCAAGGCCACCAAGACCCTCAGCGCTGCTGAAGCCCTCCTTATCCAGGTGATCCTCATAGTGAGGGAACTTCAGAGCCAAACGGAGAGCTTCCAGGGGATCAATGTGCCTGGCTGGGGCAGGCTGCTGTCACCAGATGTGCAGGCACTGGTGAGGCGGCTAAAGGAGAGCATCTGGAAGCAGCTTGATCCCTTGCGGTCCAGTACAGTCCACATGCTGGTCACCACGTGTGACCCAAGGGTGAAGGGCACTGTATGTGGCAGCCAACCACTGAATCAGTGGACGGAGATGCTGGAAAAGAAAGTCAGGGAGGCAGAATGGCGGAGGCGGGGGGACGTGGAACAGGTGGGTCCACTGTCTCATGCTAGCACCCCATCTATGAGCCAGTCTTGTCCTCCACCACAGGCACTGCCAACGTGGGCGAAGGGCATGGCTTCTTTGGTGGGGACCAGAGCCACCAGACCCCAGCATCAGGCAGGTAGTGCTCACACCTTGGTGGCTGCCCATCTTGCCGAGGACATGGAGCTGCTGCTGTGCGACCCCTTGGCCTACTGGGCCAGCCCGAGGA